>NW_026999322.1:194099-309098 GCF_037126465.1 Ornithodoros turicata | reverse complement strand
AAACACTTAATTGGCTAAGTACCACAACCAAAGACAACTAAGAAGCCTACATATCTGCACCGCACTTGGCAACGTGACGACCGGGAACGAGGGTAGTTATCCGAAAAACAGTGTTTAGCCCACTTATCTCTATGTATAAAGGCTGGATCGCGCATGGGAGAGGGGCTCGTGGGAAAGAGGCGTGCATTCGGGCCGCCATGTTGGAGGGCCCCCTGCTGCTCCCATAGGAAACAATAGGAAGCGGTTTGATTTGGAGTATTTATTGCGGTTTAAACTGGCACGACATGCCCTTTAGTTTAAAGGAAATTTTAAAAAAATACGGGCAGCCCCGCTTGAACTAAATGCAGACGACAGAATGCGTTGGGCCCACCAATATGGCGGCCGATGACCACGCTGTGGAGCACCCTAGGCGCGATCCAGCCTATACCATAGAGATCAGTGGTTTAGCCTTCCTTCCTTCGTGTCAAAAGTTATCAAATTTCTTGATAAAATATTAGAATACAACTTTTCCTTCGGCTTTCGTTTTTTTCGAGCGGTTTATCGTTGTTGTTTTTGCAACCTCTATTCTGCGAGGGTACGCGCTGTCGGTGCGAGAGGAAAAAGCGAATGAGTTCCCCGAACTGAAATTTAGGGAAGGAATTTCATACTGAAATTTAAGGAAGCACGTAAAGGCAAGCATACATTTCTTTTGCTTCGATCCACTACACATACAGGTGCTGCTTAACGGCGTTCATTTTCAATGGGAAAGCGAAAACTGCTAATTTGCACGAGTGTCCGATTCATCTTCCGTTTTGTTTTACTTTTGGAAATAGCAAACGTACATCATGGCTATCCTTTCCCTTTTTTTTATCAGCATTAAACATATACTGCCCCCCCCCGTACGCCGTGATTGAAATGTTTTAATTGACGTGTTGTTTGCTTTACATTATATTCAATGAACTGTACGTCGCCTTTAGCTAAAACTGTTGACACCCCTCATATTAGACCCCCTAACTATGGGGTAGCGTTCCACTCCATAGAGTGGAAAACCTCCCCACTTCATCGTCACAGTATAATTGTTGTTCACAGACCACTTCTCTCGTGAGCATGAACTTTTTCTGAGAGGGAACACGCCTGTGCGCCTGTATATATTGTTGCTTCAGTTTACAGCAACGCTTTTTCCACGTCCTCCACCAGCACCAATCCGGTGACTTCTGAAGTCTAACAGCAGTGCCACAGGATCCTTTGTCTAATTAGGACCACTCGCAATATTATCGTTAAGCGACGGCAATTATACTGGGTAGTTCGACGATGCATCGAACACAACTTCGGTTCGGTTGCGCTACTCGACTCACGAATGATGTAGAACATAGTACGTGAAATTGTCATTTGGGGACACTCTCGCCTGCCACGCCGTTCACTGCGTATTTTCTCTACTACGCGTGATACTGTCCGATCGGCAGATTTTTAACTTCTCCAAATTGCATTCGATCGTCACCGCTTTCTCCCGGCTGGGCTTGATATTATCTTCCAATGAGTTCCTGGACACAGTGCAAGAAATGAGGCAGCAGATGCTCATGCTATCGCTGCCCAGGGTAATCATGGACATGACTGTGCGTATCCCGTTTACTCATACTTGTTTACGAACTTGTTCCTCCGGTTGTTACTCATTTCATTTATTTATTTGCCCATAAACGGCATTATAGCCTTCAATTTTGGCTGAAGGTAAATTCTCTTAATGTAGTCGATCCTTGGAAGTTGCAGATAACTACTTTAGAGCCATAGTCCTCGCTACGGAATTTTCCATCCCTCGTGGTGTAAGCTGGTCACGAGAAGATTCGCTACGCCGGCTGCTACAACTAAATGCTTCTAAGACGCGCTTCCGTAGAAGATTAGGCACGATAACACACCCGATTGTCTAACCATAGTTAGACCATCGGTCTGGCCATGCCAAAAGACCAAAAGGACCACGTCCTCCTGCAGTCACGAGCGACAACTTTCCTTCTGGCGTTTATTCATATCCCAGGCATGGTTACGGCAAGTCCCTTCCCAAACAACGCCAAATATCCATTGGATGTACGGATGTACGATTAATTAAAGAATAATCGTACATCCACTGGATATTCGGTGTTGTCCGTGACGTCCGTGGTCGGATTCGTCTGTCTGATGGATATCCACGTGATATCCAGCGTGGCTGAAGAAAATAAAGTGCAGAAATGATATCCTCAGGATATCGAGAAACGAACATACATGGTGATCTGTACCCCAACACATGACAGTCCTAAGGATATCCCATATACGTCTGGAGCTGGAATATCCTCGGGATAATGAGTTTCGTCCTACATAAATGTAGGGTGTGACTTTTTCGGGTTAATCCCAATTCCGCCCGGTTCTCCCCCTCCCCGAACTGACCTCCGACCAATTCGTGTTAAACCCGATTTCTCCCCGAATTCCAGTCACTATGAAATCCTCAAGTCACGTTTCTACTGAAGACGAACGGAGGTTGCCATGTGTAACACATGTAAGAATTGGTCACTTACGTTCCTAGCGATACATCCATGTGTGCCAGCACTGTCTATGCCTCCGGAGATTAGCGCTGGTAGGTTACAAGAAAAAAAAAGATTAGATTAGGAAAAGACTTAATAGACAAGAGGAGAAACAAAAGACCCCGATAACACGCGAAGGCACAATAATCGCCAGATTTTTTCCCGAATTACAGATTTGAAAATAGTGCCCGATTTTTACCCCCCGAATCTGAGAAAGGCATTTATCCCGGAAAAGTCACTCCCTGCATATGTGTACGCTCACAGGTCCAAGTGAAGGAAGGAGTCTTCTGGGACGTCCGACAGACATCCAGTGTTCTGCTTGCCCCTAACATCGTGATATATATATATATATATATATACAAATATAATATGCTGGAAGAAAGAGGTTCGGGCGACCGCGAAATTAAATAGGTATTAACAAAATATGAGGCAGACACCTTACAATCTTACCTTATCTACAAATTCCAATCTATCATAAACGAGGACCCTGGTGTACTGTCAACAATAAGAAACTTATCTGCTTAGATAGTGTACTGCTGCTTGTTCCCCTTTTCTTCGCAGAACAACAGTCCACAGCCCTTGGATTCCATCCCACCTCCCGGACGATGACCTCTTCACCGGACATGACTCAACCACTTCCTTGTACTTGACCTGCTGATGGCCGCCAGGTGGCGGGGCCCCCGATTGTGACGTCATTGTAGCACTGTATAAAACTCCAAGTGTCATTTGTCATTCTTCAGTCCTGACGAAGGCGGAGCTTCCGCCGCAACGTTGACTTCCCCCTTAACTTTCCACTAGTAAATGAATAACTCCCCCTTTTTCTACTTCCTACATCTTCGTTGTCTGCCTCATATTTTGTTAGTACCTATACATATAATATATATAATATAATATAACATATAGTATATTATATATATATATATTATATGTTTCCCCAAGAGCACACTGTCAGCCCAGGGATATCCTAAGAACATCACACAGGGACAGGGATGACATCCCCAGGAGGGTTAAATCTGATCCTCAAATCGTCCTCATTGTGTCAATGTGGCACGATTAATGGCGTACTCAGAATGTCCGCAGGCCTTCCTCGATGATAATTTCAGGACAGAGTGGTAACACATCAGGGACGAAAGCTAATCTCACTTTATTGTACGTTTTTTTTTTCACGTGCTCTGACGGGATAAATGATACGAAACCACATGCAATCTTGATAACTTCTGTTTTTCCATACGTCTTCGTTAACTTTAGCAATGAAGTCTGGCTGTTCGTTTGTAGTACAATCTATAACGGACAAAATGCGCAACGGATTAAAAAGAAAGCAGAGAGAAATATAAAAGGCCCAACAGTAAATCCAAGAAACTCACTCCGAAACGTACTAGAATTCTTTTCCGAAGCCAAAACAGATACTATTTCTTGCTTATAACGGCACCCTTCGTAAAGTCGAGAGTCCTCCTCGCCAGCGACACAAAAGGAAGGGTGAGCTGTCCATGTTTCTTTCGATTACGGAAAGAAACAATACTCAAAGCGAGGAATCGATTTAAAGTATCAGCTTTAGATCACTGCAAGGTCTATGTTTCTTACTCGTTTTGGTTTTAGACATTCAGGTATCCTTCGGACGTCCCAGAGGAGTCATTCTTTCTCTCACTTGGACATCTGTGCCTACAAATACGTATTGGACGAAACTCTCGTTACCTCTATGTCCGAAGATCCACCGTCAGACATACATAGGATACCCTTAAAAGAGGGGCGTGTTGTTGGGCTGGATGTTTGTCGGACGTCGAAGAGGACACCTTATTGTTTCCCTCACTTAGACCTGTGAGTGTGCATACATCAGACGAAACTCGATATCCCAAGATGATATTCCAACATCCAACTTCTGACGTACGTCGGATATCCAGTGGACGTCCTTGTGTTGTTGGGGTTGAGTTTGACAGTGTTATGCAATTGGACCTTGGGGCTAACTCATCGCTAGAGCGTTTGACCGTCGAGACTCTTGGGCATTTTCTTACGCTAATAGGGCTCGTCTCGTCTCTATCTGTGTCCTATCATGCCATACCATGCCACTGTTGGTGCAGAGCGCTTTGGCGTATCACACCAGCTGGACGCCTCTGCTTTCATTTGGTAGCACCTGGCTCATTTGCTGATTGATTGATTGATTGATTTTTTAAAAGAAAACCAGGGAGAAATTTGCTAAAAGTTGACAACATATTGAAAAAGTGCAGGTTTCGATCCATATTCTTCTTCTTCCTGTCCATCATCAGGTATCCATCATCACTAGCCTTTTTGCATAACCCTTTTACATGCTCCTTCCGGCTACTGACGTCAGGAGAACGTGATAGCGATCATGGCGGTACTTAAAATCGAACTTAGGCAAAGGATCGCTGAACATGGCTACGGAATTCTGGGAATATGCTGTGATTATTGTGACAGAAAGGGGAAAGGAAGTGCATGTAGACCAGCACGCAAATAAGAAAACGCTAAAAAAAAGTTTGCGGAAAGATCGATTTTCTTTTTTTTTTTTACGATGCGGATTGCACATCAGGCGAAAGCACAATCGGTTCACCACACGTAGACATTAACCGACGCTGAAGAACTGGACACCGCTAGGGCCACGATACCTGCCGTATCTAGCGTACGAATGGGACAACTGTAAACCGTAATTGAGACAGCCGACAAACACGGGGGAGCGGCAGCGCACTCGGGGCTACCGGCACTGGTAGGCCACTGTTCACACTGAACCCAAGCAAGCGATGGAAGATCCAACACCCGTACATGGCAAGCAAACGTGAACCGCGCGAAAATAAAAGGTATGAATGCGGTTCCCGTTGAAACCAATACGGCAACCCTAAGCAGTCAGAGAGAAGTGAGAATGACTGCAATCAAATGGAGGCAAGGAAGACATATATGTACTAGCATGAGGGCAAACAGGATATAATCTACAGAACGAACTAGTACCACACCTCAATAGCCGCTGGGATTGGGTTCGAAACAATAGAAACCTAACCGAAAATAAAGTATCATGATAGGAGTTTATTCCCCAGAAGACCGCAGTAAACGCTATCGCAAAACAGCATTGCCAAGAGCGCGAGTGTGCTGATCAGCAAATGGACAGCAACCCAAGTCACTTCGTCACCCCTGCCCTCATCAGCCTTATCCAAGCTTCGGCATTTGTGAACACCACGTGATTGCCTGAATGCCCAGTGGTACACTCTTTCACTGTGCATTATCTGTTTCTTCTTTATTTTTGTTATATTTTATTTTATGATGTTTGAATAGTAAGCTGACCTTTGTCTGGCTGATCTTTCCTTTTCGTTTAGTAAATTTCCATATCCATCGCCCACTTTCTCAGAGAACTCTAGATGTGGTGAAAGGAAACCAGAGGCGGTGAAACGAAGACATATGCAAATGCCTATACCGAGACACCTTTCCATCATCATCCCTTTCTCATCCCTTCCACAAGAGCAATGGGGCAGCATACCGCCATAGCGGTGGACAATATCCCACCACATCATAATCCCATATGTGTGCGTGTGTGTGTGTAGCGAGATACCCTCTGTTGCGTCTCGTCGTGGCGACATTCCCAGACGTATCGACGGATTTCCGGCAAGCGTTCATAAAGGTCATCCCTTCTTCCCGCTAGCCGCCCAGAGAACAAAAGACAAAAGCTTGCAGGGGACAATGTGTCCATTCTTCCCACTGGTCATTGAATCGACGAGAGACCTTCTGGACAAGACTGTCAGTCGGCATCCCCACTGCCATCTGAAGAGCTAACCCGATCGCTATCTGGGAGACGGACATTGAAGGTGAAGACAAACGCCGTGCGACAAGGACACACCCCCATGTGCAGCCAGTTAGTGTGTTCTATTATAAACGGTGTCACTTGTTGAAGCTAGTCTCTACCCTAATGGAACAAAACTTCCCGTGGTGTTCATGGGGACATCCTTTCCCGGTAATTCGGATCTCCCTAGGAGACAGACATTTTCCGATAGATATCCCCCACATCTCCGAGTGGCCACGGTTTGGACTTCCCACAAACATCCGTCGTTTGTCCGCACAGAAAGTTCCACGGAGATGCCGGGACGTGGCACGGACGTACTTGCGTACGTGCTCAGGGCCTGTATTTTCTCATTATTATTGATACTGTTTATTGAGCGGCTGCGTAAGTGGACAGATTCCTACTAGGCGTTTTCTTCTGCCATTTTGTTTCAGCTTCGGTCACTGCATCTTTCTCTCTCAGTTGCTCCTCTTTGTTTCTTTCTAGTATTTCTTCTACGGACAACGGGCATGAAATTTTAAAAAGCAATAAGGTCTTAGAACCACGAACTTAGAAAGGCAGTGGCAAACCTTTCCAAAGCGAAAACAGAAACTATATATTGATTGTCTCGCGAGCTTCCACCAATTCTAGAGTCCCGTTTGCCTGCGAGTCAAACTAAAGGGTGAGGTGTTTAATTTTAATGCGATTGCGTATACCGATAACACTGGACTGAAGAACTGCTTGGCGTATTAACTCACTCCGCCGATAACGTCTGTGTTTCTTACTGCTTTTGATTTGAGGCGTTTAGCTGGTTCAGCGAAAGTCGAACTCACGACGCGACACACCTTGCCATGTTTCTCTCTCGCCTCTGATAATACTCCCTGCAACATCCCATCAGGGACCCTATTCGGACAATTCTTCAAACGGTGGTTACGGTACATCCTGCAGATGTACAGTTACGGACGTCCATTCATGTAGCTCCCAGAGATGTCCATCTGATATCCATTTCAGGACATGGACGTTGGGATCTATTTCGAACGTCCACAGGAGATAGTGTTCTGTCTGGGTATGTAAAAGCGGAGGCCCTCAAAAGCTATTCTGTCTCTTTCCTTCGAGTTTTCGAGCATGTAAATCAACCTTTGTTTGTTTCTCGTAGCGAACCCCTGCCTGTATCTCCGACGTCAGACCGCTCGGACCTGAAATCGCTACACCTCGCAAAGAAAAAGCCATCCACGAAAGCTCATATGCTGCAGGCTCATGGGGGTCAAAGTTCAGGGCTTTCCATGGACCAAAAAGTCCCAACACGTCAGCCTCTTCCACCGTCAACAGATCTGCCTGCATTTATTAGACACTACTGTGGCCTGAACGAAACTATTCACAGATGCATCGGCTACAACATCTTGTCCATCGAACGCGCTTGTGGTTCGACAGAGGAATGTCGAAAGGTCTGCACATGTATCAGAATTGTTACACATCATCTCACTTCAGTGGCTGAGCTTCACAGTATGCTGTCATCCTTCCAACAAGTTCTCACTGGTCCATCTACGGTCGTACAAGCTCCAGCCGCACTGTAAACTTAATGCATTAAACGGAATGGCATAACTTCACCAGCTAGCCAACCATCATCTCGAATAACACCGTTCTCTCCCCTGATGTGTTGAAAATGGGAGGCGTACACCTTTTCTGTGAGAATTATGCAACACATAACTGTGCTTGAGGCAAAAAAGAGGGACACTACGATACAGCCCCTTTGTCGGTGTGCCCCTCCTGCTCCACCGACGCCGACACCCATCATTTACTCTTGACCCGTCCAAGTATGCCGATCCTCGGACTGCACTCACGCACCTCCTATCTGCCATGGGGCACAGAGAGCTCTCTTTGGCCACCCTACTGGGCCCAGTAGGGCAGAAGCAATGGGGTGTTCGCAGAGCGCTAATATGCTTCCTGGGTGACTCTGGGCTCCTAGACTGTCTCTGAGCGATCGTGCACTCTGCCCCCCTGCTGCCCAGGTGCCGCTTGCGTCTTTTCTTTTCTATTTTTTTACAAGGAATAGCTAGTCAGCTTCTGCCTGGCTGACCTTTCCTTTTTGCCTGCTTTTTTTTCGTATCCCCCCCTCCTGTGTCGTGTTGTCCCATATTTATCTCCTCAAGCTCAAGGTTTTTGTTTGTTTGTTTGATTGATTGATGGATGGATGCTCGATTGAATAATTGACTGAATGATTGATTGATCGATTATGCAGCTGACTGATGCATGCAGCTGACTGACCGACGGACAAGACGTAATGCTCCATTCTATCAAACGGCAGCCATGTGGAAGCAACTATCGCATATTTGTGGGGAAATTGAACCGCATTTCCCCAGCGGAAAGTGACTGTGGCATCATCGGCCGTGACAAACGTTGACTAGCGGCGCAACATTAAAGGATGATGAAACACCATGATAACATCGTCATCATTCTATTCATTGCTGGTGTTGTTCGGCGTAAAATCAAGCAGGAAATAGATAAAGTCACGTTATTTCCACGTGACCACCGCTCACGCCCTTATTAGCACGGGTGCATAAGCTCTAGCACGACGATTCATCAAATTTTCAATGCGAGAAAATGAAGTTTTTAATGGTATCCACAGCGGCGTTACTGCTGGCTTTAGTGACGGGTAAGTGAACTTCTTCAATAGACCTCTCCCTGTTTGTAAACATATGACGTCATAGTGTTCGACAGCGCCACTAGTTTGGTAGAGCCGAACTATGCTCTTAGCTAAGGGGCGAACAAGGTCGCGCCCGAAAGCCACGGTCTTGAGGGGATTACGATAATCCCTGAAATCGACGCGATCTTTGGTCCTACTTTTTTTTTCAACAGGAGGCAGCAATCAACTGCCAATTCGTGGAACCCAGCTCTCCCCTTCCGATCTGTTTCGGTTTCAGTCTGTCTACCAACGCCATGATGACGTTTCTCGGGTAGAGGTTTATAGCAGTGGGTTGGGCTTTGGCGAAGCCTGTTATTTTTTGTAAATCACCAGTAAGGTAGAAATGTAGTTCGCATATTCGTTATTTGGAATTGTATTTGGGGTACTGTTCTTTCTCAGTAACCGCTGCTCTTTGCTTTTCTTAAGACATCTGGGGGCTTGGAGGCACAAAAGTGTATTGTAGGTATTAAGGAATGTCGAGAATTCAGACAATACAGGAAAGTATCTTGCTAGAGGCGTGATGCTATGCGTCAAGCAGTGAAACGTCCACCATATTGAGAATTTCACCTCTCTAATCAGAGTATCTCCGCACCCACTTCTTCCAAACGTCTATTTGTGTGTTCTGTTGCTTTTGTTCGTTCATTCCGCCACCATTCCTACGGTCCGAATTCCAACACCGACTGTCCAGTCTGAGTAATTCTCTGGGTTTTCTCCAGAAGCACGGTCTTCCGCCCCCGAACAGCATGCCGCCACGCCAGGCAGGCAAACAATTAACGCGGTAACTAAGACAGAATGACGTCACATTGTACGCTATCTGACCGCTGCGATTTTTTATTGGTGGTCTCGGCCCTTGGAAATTTCTGTGCTCTGCGCCGAAAACACAGCTAGAGCGGTAGATGGCGCTAAGGGAACCGCGGGCGCAGAGAAGCTAGTACTCCCCGTAAGAAGACTATTTTCTATTTTATATACACTGCTTATGGACAACGTTCTACTCTATGCACTGTAAAGTTTTGCGAACTGAACTCGGAAATTTGCCAAGTGAAGGTCACTTTTTTACCCCACCAATATGAAAAGTGTGCCGAATTTATTCAAATTCATGATATTTGACAGGGATATTCAAGAGCTATCTCATCGGAACAAATAACCGAACATCATTCTTTCAAAATTACCGCCGTATGTTTTTCGACGTTCTTCGGTTAAAACCGAAAACCCTTGGAAGGTGTTGAGAAATCCCAAATCGAGAAAACTTACATTTGTTCAAGTAATTGCTGATGGGTTTCCTCGAATAGCGCACATAAAAAATGTGTAACATGTGTGTATGTGTCTACACCCTACATGCATGTCCTGTTGGCATCGTTTTTGGGTGTGCGCAGAACAGAATCGATAGTAGGACATATCCCCTTCCACAGTGTAACACCGCATTCACTGGGTTGCAAAATTATTAGAGGTTATTGTTTGAGGAAATTTGTTCAACGTTTAACACTATTAGTAACAAACTGGCAACTTAATTAGTGTAAGCAGACATTAAAATGTACGACGCAAGAGAAAAAAAAAGCCTGTTCTTCCGTAGACGACTGCAGGACGTACAAATGGCCATCACTGGAAGCTCCTATGACGAGAAGTCTGGACCTCCACCCGACATCCCATCACGGATGAGGACGTGATGACACCTTGAGGACGTCCTGAGGAGAGCGAGTGTTCAAACTATAACCAGAACAAGGTTAAATGTTCTCTGTGTCGGTGGTGCCCTCTATAAAGATGTGTCGTTAGTGTTGTGCAGAACATTAAGGTAGGTAAGATGAAAAAGGTTCAGTCTTGAACTCCCAATGCCTTGAAACCGGTTTTGAAACGGTAACTGAAATTTTCTAGATAGGTCCGGTTCTGGCAAAAAACAACGGTTCTTTACGGTTCCGGTTCGGTTTGATGCTCTGCTACAAACCCCACAAAGGGTTCGTGTAGGGTCGTGGGCGTACCGACAGGGGTGCAATGGGAGCCGTCACCCCCCCCCCCCTGCCTACCCCTGGAGCCCCAAGGTCGCTTGTGAAAATAGTGCACTTTTAGATCATAGGTCGCAATTATACTCATATGTCGTAGTGAGAACCTGTGAACACCCACACAGTCCTCACCGTCCGCCTGCTGAAAGAAAAGGGGGAAGGTTCGCTTGGCCTCCCGGAAGAACTTTTACCCCTCACCCCCCTTTGAAAAGATCTTGGGAACGGCCATGTGTAGAGTGGGCCACAAACTGGCACCAAGCATTTTTTCTTTTCGTGAAAGAAAGACGTACGTATACATGTATAATATCAAAAAAAGAAAAAAAGTGAGGCATTTGGTCAGACTCAAATGATCCCGCCAAGAAACTGCTGTAATTTTGTTACAACGACCTGTGGGCAACAAATTCCAATCGCAAATGGTGAGTGGAAAAGACGAATACTTGAAGCAATCGACGCGTGCGAATAAGAAGGGCAATGAGAGCTGCTTGTAGGACGAAGTTCGCGAAACCGAGCCAGTAAGAATCCATCTCAATGTTATACAGTCAACCCTCGATTTATGAACACCCTCGGTTCCCCGAAAAATCGTTCATAAAGCGAGGGATTCGTAAATCGAAAATTCAGTTAACTGAGAACTATCGAGCAAATGCAACAGTATTTCCGAGTTGGGATTGTGTTTATAATGCCATATATTGTGTAATTTTGCTTTTGACCATGCCTTCTGCTGTATCAATCTCACAAAGAACAGACGTTAGCGCATTCACACTCTGTTTATTATGCAATACTAAATTGTTTAATTTTGCTTTGGACCATACCTTCCGCTGTGTCAATCTTGGAAATAAGAGATGTCACCACATTCGCACTGGACTGGTCGCGGATTTCCTCCGGGATTTCTAACCTCTGTTTATTATTCTCCGGGTGACAGCGACCACCTTATTCATCAACTGAGGTGAGGAACACTTGGTCGCACCTTGTGCGACCCCGGAAAACCCGTTTGTTGTTCGGATTTCGAGGGGTTAAGAACCGAGGGTGCAATACCTGGAAAACGTTTTGTCCGTTCAGGCATCATTCATAAGACCACGGAATTATCCCTTTGAAGGTTTCTGTTGACCTCGGAACGATCCGTTCATAAATTGAGGGCAACAACGCTGGGCAACTCCTAGTTGGTTCCCAGAAATTCCGTTCATTATTCGAATATCGAGGTTCATAAGCCTTTCGCCCTTAGGCTTTTTCAGAGCCGTGGAAAAAGAAATCGAACCATCACGGACCTCTCGCCGTAATCTGGACGGGAGGTCCAACGTCTCTATGACACTTACCACAGGTCAACAGGTCCCCGTCAGCCCTGCCAAACGCCAACGGGTAGGGAGCCCTTCTTCTGGTGACCCCAACAACCCACAGATCGTGAATGTTCCCGATAACACCATGGACACTTCGGCACCGCCAGCTCCTAGATGCGATGAACGATAGCAACCTTGCCACTTCACTTCATGATCACTTCATGACCACTGTCACCTACAAGAAGAACCGAGCCGGCGGTATTCCCATACTGTTTCGACCAGCAACTACTGACTACTCCTTCTGGAAGGTGAATCCTAATGCGGTCGCTAGTGAGATACGCCTGCTAACCCAACAACAGGTTATGCACCACCGTTTCCACCGAGATGGTTCTCTCTTCGTCTCCGTACGGTCCGAAGCATTCTTCCGACATTCTTCCCCCCTCTATGTTGAACAGAGTTGATCCCATGCTCGCTTTCCGCATGCCACGAAACACATCTCGTCAGGATGCTGCATTAATCCACCGCATGCGCCTCGATGTGGCCTTTACAGCTCAGTGGCGTTACCGCTTGAGACAAATTGATTCTCCCACCTGTTGCCACTGTGGTGCTCTTGAGGATCTGGAGCACATTCTTCCTCATTGCCCTCACTACGCACCTTCCCGAACCACACTCTCCGAGTCTCTTCGTCAGCTGGACTCTCGCCCTTTCTCCCTACCGAAATTGCTTGGTCCCTGGCCCAATCCAGCCCAGCAACGCTCTGCGCTCAAAGCTCTTCTGACATTTCTGGACACCATCCGACTTCGATCGTTATTGTAAAGGGGCTCGTTATTTTATTCCCCCCATTCCACCAAGCACTGGGGTAGAGTATCGCCTGTTGCGATGAAACTCCCCACTCTCCAAGGCCGAAAATAAAGTTGTTGTTTGTTCGAGGTTCATAAAACGAGGGAAAAATGAATGGAAAAAGTTTGGTTCCCCGTGTTCGTGTTCATAAAACGAGGGAATTCATAAATCGAAGGTTCATAAATCGAGGGTTGACTGTATAAGTATGGCCAATGCGAGCTGCTTTTTCATTGTGCTATGAACGTTTAATTTTATTGTATGTATTAATACATTCCTATGTTGTGTGTTTTTTATTGTGTACTGCTGGTAAGGCTTTAGGCTGTTAGCAGACACATAAATAAATAAATAGACTGAAGTGTGTTGTTATGGGCTGGGTAGGAAGTTAACAGGACTCCAAAGACTGAATCTCTCTGTCCTAATAAATCTGTCCTAAAGCCGCGTAAATTTCCTGTTTGCTGTACGTTGGAATAGGAGTGCAGTAACCATTGGAAATAAATCTCGCTGCTCGATTTTGAACCCTTGTTAACTCGTCATAATTCCTTTTAGGTAAAGGGATCCCAAATAAAAAACAGCCGAGGCCACACAAAATGTTTATACAAACTGAGTTTCGTTTCACATGTTAGAAACCTTAAATTTCGTCTTAAATGTATGCTCTGCGCTCTTCTAAATTATTCTTATTCTTATATTGCTTATTATATAGCTCTTATAAATTTGCTCTGCGCTTTCCGATATATCTCTCCCACTGTATAGAACTGCTGACAGAAACTATACGTGACGCTGAGTTTCGGTCAACAGCTGATAATCCTTTCAATCCCATTCACCTCCCAAGTCACAATATGTTTCATGTACGAATGTCCAACGTATATACGATACGATACGAAGTGAATGCCGAGAGCACGAGACAGCACAAGGCATCTTCTCCGCATACGAAGCTGCCTAGGGAGAAAGTCAGCTTTACGTCACTCTCGTGTAAATTAGAGCCTGGAAACCAGGGAAGGGTTGAGGATCGGGCTAGTTGGTATTGAGACATCTGAACTGAGAGCGCAAGAAACACGGACAAAAAACAGACATGACGGGTGCTACGTCCTGCCGGTTTCTCCGTTCTTTGTCCGTGTTTCTTGTGCTCTCAGTTCAGGAAACCAGCTTTTCTTACACTGAATCTGAAAAGAAATGTGTAATGCTTGAATAAAAAACACGAAGAATACATTGAAGTAACTCCAAACTGTGGATAAATTCATAGTTTATTTTAAAATTGAAGCATATACTTATCAATCTAATCTTACGACACCACCACGCTGGAATCACATGCCTTATCCCAGTATAAATAACGGTTCTGGGTGCATTCATTTTGTACTTCCAAAGTACATATACTAAAATTGGAACGATACAGAGAAGATTAGCATGGCCCCTGCGCAAGGATGACACGCAAAATCGTGAAGCGTTCCACATTTTTTTTTCTAAATGCTGCCGACAACACTACGAGTTATCGGAGTTGTCATTATAAATGTAACAATTGCCCAGATACAATAAGGAGATGTGTACGGTTTCCGCTTTGGGTTTTTATTTTACGGCGGATTCGGCGTATGTTTTTTGGTTTGTATTTATTTTCGGGAAATCGGCGTTTTCCGTGACTTTTCTGGCATGTACGTACCACTGATCTCCATTTAGAAGGCTGGATAGGTGCTGGATAGATAGCGGATGGGTGAGGGCATCGCGGGAAAGGGTACGCCAACCGGCCGCCATATTGCGGTGCTCAAAAGAGCGATTACAGCCCATAGGAATACATTTACGTAAGCTGTGACATGTTTTGTTGTTTATGAGCGCTTCCCTTGCTGCTTCGCTAAAATTTTGCCACGGATCACTGCAGAAATTCCTCGTGATTAGGTTCCTTACATTTTTTGTGTGAAATCCCATCACGTACATGTGATTTCCTGTCTATTTTGTACTCGTGTGACGCTCGTGTCGTTCCAATTTTGTACTTTTAACCTCTATTATGTGATTTGCTGGTTTTGTGTGGTGTTGTTATTTGTTGTGTTACGTTTCCTTTGTGGTCTGTCATCGTGTGCGCGTGTTACTTCTCGTATTTTTTTCATTTCCCACTTCCCATTTCCTTTCTGCTTGAGGGTCTGGAATGCTAGGGAGCAGTACTCTCAGAATTGAGTCGTGGCATTCAGCAATGTTTGGCAGGTTTGTTTATGAAACTACCTTAATATGCCTATGAATACTTGGACATAAACATTATGCTTCGCACAGGAAGTTCAGATATGACTTGGTGTGACAGGAAGGTAAAAACATACCGACTAGGAAAATGCGCACTAGGAAGATATGTGACGGCAAAGACAATTCAAAATGACTAGGGGTCTCGTGGTGAAAGCTCCAACAACTATAGTATCATAATTCCAGTTGCAAAGGCAAGTTTGAAGGTAAGTGGGCAGAGTGTATTACTGGTTGTTGAATATGATCAACCTTGACAATTTCTTTCGCAGATGAGGCCTGGCTGTCACCTTCTCTGTATATTCCTTGGCAAGGTGGTACTTCTGGTGGCTGAGAAACTTGTTTGATCAGACGGATCACATTGTTTTCATTTGGGTTGCATTCGAACATATGTTGTCGCAAACTTAAGCAGGGAGACTAAAGAGTACACATTCGAGGTTGAAAAATTATTTATTGTCTCTAAGTAAAGTAAACATGCTGGAACGCAGCAAAGACACATGTGGCTGGTGTGTTTGTATGTCCCGCTAATACAAGTTTGTACGTTAGGCAAAATTTTCATGCAATACCTTTCTTAGTGTTGTCCTATCCAATATGGAGTGACTTTTAACTGCATATGAATGCATAATTCAGGAGTGTTTTCATATATTGGACTAGTTGCAGCTTTAAGGTGCCCTTCATGCAGTACTGATTCCAATAATCAACCATCGCTTGAAACTCTTAACTAGGGAACATGATTCATAGAGGCTAGATTTTCATGCAAATACACACTTTCAACCAGAGTTCGAGGCAACTCGTTACTGTAACTAGGTTCCTTTTTTTGGTAACTTATAACTTAGCTCACTATTTTTGCGCAGTAGTAACTTTCAGAGGAACTCGTTTCTTTTTCAGGTAACTTTGCCAAAGTAACTTAAGCTAAGTTCCAAGTTACTTTTAATTCGCTTTTCACTCACGTCCTTTTATTTTCTTGCTTTCTCTCCGGTTCTTTAATTGCATTTTATGTCATAAAACGTGATGTTCAGTCAATGACTGCTTTCAACTCTGCATGCTTTTTGTACACTGCATAAAGTAAGATACTTTTGCCCCAGTGAATTTGTGGGGTGTTTTAAATGCATGCAAGAGAATTTCTAGAGGTGCATATTTTGAGCAAGTTCTATACAATGGGAAAGATATATCGGAAAGCGCAGAGCAAATTTATAAGAGCAACATAATAAGCAATATAAGAATGATAATAATTTAGAAGAGCGTAGACCAGGTATTTAAGACGAAATTTAAGGTTTCTAACACGTGAAATGAAACTCAGTTTGTATAAATATATTTTGTGTGGCCTCGGCTGTTTGGAACCCCTGTTTGGGACCCCTGTTATACCTAAAAGGAATTATGACGAGTTAAAAAGGGTTCAAAATCAAGCACTGAGATTTATTTTCAATGCTTACGGCACTTCTATTCCAACGTACAGCAAACAGGAAATTTACGCGGCTTTAGGACAGATTTATTAGGACAGAGAGATTCAGTTTTCGTAACAAATATTGCGTGGAATGTACAGATAACATTGACATGGATTCTTACACTGGCTCGGTTTCGCGACCTTCGTCTTACAAGCAGCTCTCGTTGCCCTTCTTCAATAACCATATTCGCATGCGTCGATATTGTTTCAAACATTCGTCATTTCCACGCACCATTTGCAATTGGAATTCGTTGCCACAGGTCGTCGTAACAAAATTACAGCAGATTAATGAATTTTTCATGCATGTGTGTTCAACCAGCTTTTAGTGCATATAAATCCGGCCTGTACATATGACGTATGCATTATTACTTTCTGGAGGTGTTCTGGGAAGTCGAACTCGTTGGGCACAGCGTCAGGCCCCAGTCGAACGGTTTGCCCCGTTCTGTCGAAGCGCCCGTCTTTAAAATGTTTGCTGCAGACCAGTGATGTCCTCGACGGCGTCCAGTCCTTTCGCCTTACATTCACCACACACTTTTTAAATGTTGTGGGTGGCTGTGAGGGAACCTGCATTGAACAATTTATGCCATCAATTACGGCATGGTTGACAAGGTGATCCAAGCAAGCAATCGTCGATACCGTGACGAACAAACTGAGCCGTAGATACCACACCTGACAAGCGCACTTCAACGCCTGCTGCGTGCCGAGACCATACCCGTGAACTGCAGCTTAATATTCCTAGAGAGGCCGGGTCGGTACGAGCAACATTGAGTCGTAGTCGGTCGAGAAGGCATTCTTTGGGACTGCCGTGGCAAGCGAAGACAAACCCCATCAGTGAATAGAGGTAGAGCCCTGCACCATCCGCGGATATCCGCAAGATACTTGCAGATTCGGATGAAAATTTAGCACTTTCTGCGGTGTGCGGATCGGATGCGGATACGAAGGCAGCGGATCGGTAGCGGATCGGATGCGGATATACCGCGTGCTGTCATTTTTCCACCAGCAATTTATTTGTATTGCGCGCCGACAGCCGACAGCGAGCGCATGCTCGGGTTCACCTTTGACCATGCACGGCGGCAAGACGGGAGAGGAGGCATTCTGGCGTCTCGAACCGCGCGAGCACCGATGAGGTCGCGTTCTACGCGTACCAGAAGTCTTTCCATATCGCGTTTGTTGAAAGGTTAACCTTTGCTTGTCGTCATGACTGAGTCCTTCGGTGACAGCTTGGAGGCATCCGAAATTATACCAACATGCTTCCGGCGGTCTTTACGCGTCTTTCGAAACGTGCGGATTGGATGCGGATGGTGCGTTTTGCTCAGCGGATCGGATGCGGATGTAAACTGTTATGTATGGTGGGGATCGGATGCGGTAACGTGTGCGCGGATGCGGGTCGGATGCGGATGCCAAAAATCTCATCCGCGCAGGGCTCTAAATAGAGGTGCAAGAATGCGTGCAAGAATGATTAGTCTGGGCCCATAGCTGCCAGGGATATCTGACACAGCAACTGCGATTATGTAAACGACGCGCCGAAATCGTAAGCGGGAGACACGCCACAGTCGAAGTGTCATCCGACGCAGGACGTCTTACTTCTGCATGGGACAGGGTGTTTCCATACAGGCCCATACATGGCCAGGGAGCCATTCCCAGTAAACCAGAAATATCCCCAGGGCGTCCCAGAAAAGTCGTGCACGGCACTTATGTCCAAGACGTCCACCAGACGTTATCCGCTTCCACAGAGAACACTGTATGGAGGAGTTTGAAAACTTGCGCCAGGTTTTCATCCCTAATGTAAAAGGCTGCGCCCGATCTGCAGGGCAGCACTGCGCTGTCGGTGTATATTTTGCGATTTTTTTTGCGGTGGGCTGTTGATGCTTCACTGAAACTGAATGGGTCACGACTATACACTCTAAATCGTTTTACACCTTAAAGGGTGTAAATCAAAATGTTCATGGCGCACACCTTTTAAGGTGTATTTTAACACCCTCATGGCAATTGGGGTGTAAAGGGTGTAACGCCAAATAAAACTGCTGGGTTTGTGGCAATATGCTGGTAACTGGGTATTCACAATTACCAGCATATTGCGTATAATCACTTGAGGTCCATATATGTATGCACATCAAGGTGATTAAATATGTGTGTAAACATGCACAGCCGACATACAGACAACCATGGATGACGTGGCAGCTGTGCATGGCAATGAAGCATGGCAGCTGTATATAGCTTTTCGTGAAACTGTAGACCTTCTCATGAGCAGGCACCTCCTGCATATGCATGTTCATTACTTAGAACGCTGCATTTATTCGTTTCTTCAAGGCTTTGCAGTGTTGTACCCACAAATATATAACCCCTGTAAAATGCATTACGTTGTTCATTATCCGCGACTCATCAGGATGTTTGGTCCTTTCCTATTTGTATGGTTGTACGCGTTTCGAAGGGAAACACCAGCATTTTAAAGATGTTGCTAGAAAAACTCGACATTTTAAGAACATAACCGTTTCATTAGCAAGAAGACATCAATTTTATCAAATGTATGTGTGGTCGCAGCCCTTCATCAGAAATGCCACATCTACTGATGGTTCCAAGGAGATACTACTTCAACATGCTCCAGAAGCAATTCAGAGTTACATTCATGATCGTGATATTCACGCAGAATCTATAGTCTATGTGAAAAGTGCAGTTGATATCATAACACATTTGCTGTTGGCTACGTGTTGTTGTTGTGAATCTTCCGAGGATACCCGTGTTCATTGAGATTGCAGGCATACATGTTATTAACTCTGATACCATTTTTCTCATACAAACATTAACTACAGTTGAGTATGATGAGCACTGTCATGTATTTGTTCTGTCTTGCAATGAGGAGCAACGTGTTTTAAGAAATTTAAGCACTATCTCAACAGATCTTCTAAATCTGCATGCATTACCAGATGGTAGACGTGTTGTAAATCCAGGGTCATGCACTTTTGTAATGTAACTTCCTGTTTCCTGTTGTTGTATATATTTACTTTTGTTCATGTGAACGAAAACAAACATACTCCCTTTCTACACACAGGCGACACACTATCACCATATTTCACCTGAGGGTGTAGTACACCGTTGTTACACCCTCAGGAACTTCCAAAACAAAGTTGTAGGGTGTGAAAGGGGTGTGATCTTTGTTAATACACCTATTTTACACCTTTAAAGGTGTGAAACGATTTAGAGTGCACCCTCAGGAACTTCCAAAACAAAGTTGTAGGGTGTGAAAGGGGTGTGATCTTTGTTAATACACCTATTTTACACCTTTAAAGGTGTGAAACGATTTAGAGTGTAGAGTCGTGGTTCTCTTGTAGAACACCACGTATGGTAGAGCAAGATGGGGCCTCCCGCGTATCCATATCGGAGGCGCATCACTAGAGATGCGAATCCCCGAAAAAACCCGGGAATTTTGGAAAAAAGCTTTTTTCGCTTTTTTTTCTTCGTCCCCGGAAAAATAGCCCAAAATTTCCGGGCGACAAAATTCAAAAATGTAAATTTTCGGGCCTTTTTTCGTGCCTTAGGTGCCTCTAATCCGCCAACAACCACCAACTTAGCGCTCCGTCTGGTCGCTCCAAGCGATCGCCATCGCATTCACATAATGTCGGAGTTTTTCTAATTACCTATCGCTGAGCAGACAGCAGTCTCATGCTCTGCATTTATGCCTAGAGTAGAGGATGAACACTACTAATGCTTCTAGCTCGTTGTATGCTGTGGTTTGCCCGGCAATGCTTCGAGTCAGCAGTAACCGCATTTGTTTCCGTTTTGTCCAATTTTTCGGGAAAAAAACCCGAAAGAAACCTGTTTTTTTTTTTCGAGCGATTCAAAATTTTCGGAAATTTTGCATCTCTACGCATCACACAGCACAGACGCTGGGCAAAGAATTATCCATTTCAGTAAGCAGACGCTGGGAAGTTCTCGTCATTGCGACGAGTATATTGGAGCGGGCACCATACAAGTCTGCAAGCAAATGTTCTTACCGTCTCGCCGAATGTGAACTACCTGCTCTGGCGCCTCTGCTAGGACGGAGTACGTCTCTGCTGTCCTGAGACCTCCCAAACAGAGGCGGCAGCTATGGGCTTGGGCGCTGCGTAGTATCCGTTATTGGGTTCGAATTTCGTCTGTTTGGTTTCGATGGATTCCGCTTCCATGTTATTGGGTTCCTTATTGAGCTGTATCGCAACATCTAAATAGGCAGATCCTGATGGATACCATGGACGTCAGATGATGACGGGCTCCAGGATGCACCAGCAATAAGCTTGAGTACACTGTCTTAACAGTTTACCTTGGTAGTAAGCATCTCCACATGGTGAAACCACGTTAGGTTGTCGTCAATTGTAATGCACGGGTATGGTACGGCAGTGACGAAGGCCAGGGCTGGATCACCGATGAAAACTGGAACTTGCTAAACGATCTGCGTGAAGAACGCATTCGCTCCCGCCTTGATAGGTGAGATAGCAAAGCCACGATCGAGGAGGTATATTGAAATAGTGTCCAACGAACATTTCTCTGGAATTTATTGGATTGTGCCACAGCGAATGGCAGTGGTTCACATGTCATGGGTATATAGTGCGGTATGACTGTAACCAGGCAGCTGTGCTGGATGAGAAGTAATAATGATATTCAGCACGAGAGTACCAAGAACGCTCCCCTATGGACCACCGAGGTGCAGGCGAACTGTGGCAGTATCACTTACAAAAATGAGTTTTGAACATGAGAGAACTGATGATCTGAGGCTGGAACAACACAGAAGGGACAAATACATACAAAGCCTCAAAGTATGTATTTGTCCCTTCTATGTTGTTCCGGCCTCAGAACATCAGTTCTTTCATGTCCATCAGTTTCCGCATGCGTCGATCCCGTCGTATGATTATGATTATGTGTATGAGTGAGCAAAAATGTAAGAGTGAAAGCAGGATGAGTGAGAGAGAGTGACTGGTTTTTGTCCCTTCAGATGACGCGCCCTGGAAATCAGGGAGAAGGCGTGTTAGCTGGGCTCAATTGGTAGAGCCCTGGACCGGTAATTCAGAAGACGTGGGTTCGAGTCCTACGGCTGGCTAACCTTTTCAGTGACTTTCATCTTTCATCATGGGTTTTGAATTTCTGCAAACATGTTGTTGAGTTACTTTTGGAGTAAATATAAACTCAACAGAATATGAATGTGAATTAATTTTTTTCCTTTTGAGCTTTAACAGAGCTGATCGTGAAAACTGTTCAGGAATTTCTGTTTCAATTCCGAGGAATTGCCTCGACATAGCCTATAAATTTTGTTTCGAAAACTCCAATAATTCTTATTGCCGGAGGTGTATTTTCTCTCACTGGGCATTTGCAGCTGTAATTCAGACTCATAGCATAGCAAAACTTCGAGGTTGAGGGAACACGAAGAAGAATGACACGACACGAAGGCTCGTCGCGTTTAAGTAACTTTAGTTAACTTTAGTTTAAGTTTAGTAACTCCAAAGTAACTTTAACAGCCCCTGCAGCTACACAGACAGAAAACTAAAAGGTTAATTGCAAGAGACCAGAAAGTGAAATGTTAATTACAACAGGTAGGAAGCCGAAAGGTTAATTACACGAAACGGGAAACTGAAATGTTACTTACTACAGACGAGAAGCTGAAAAGTTAATTACAAGAGACCAAAAATGGAAGGTTCATTACAACAGGTAGGAAGCTGAAAGGTTACTTTCACGAGACGGGGAACTGAAATGTTAATTATAACAGGTAGGGAGCTGAAAGGTTAATTACACGAGACGAGAAACTGAAACGTTAATTATAACAGGTAGGGAGCTTAAAGGTTAATTACACGAGACGAGAAACTGAAATGTTGATTATAACATGTAGGGAGCTGAAAGGTTACTTACATGAGACGGGAAACTGAAATGTTAATTATAACAGGTAGGGAGCTGAAAGGCTAATTACACGAGACTAGAAACTGAAGTGTTAATTATAACAGGTAGGGAGCTTAAAGGTTAATTACACGAGACGAGAAACTGAAATGCTAATTATAACATGTAGGGAGCTGAAAGGTTACTTACACGAGACCAGAAACTGAAATGTTGATTACAACAGACGGGAAACTAGAAGGTTAATTATAACAGGTTAGAAACTGAAAGGTTAATTACAAGAGACCAGAAACTGAAAGGTTAATTACAACAGATTGGAAACTGAAAAATGTTAATTACAACATACAGGAGCCTGAAAGGTTAATAACAATATACGGGAGCCTGAAAGTTTAATTACAACAGCCGGGAAACTGAAAGGTTAAACTCTCGAGCGCCGAGTGAAGCCATATGGCATCACTATACCTACCCTCGGAAAGACAAGCGGTTTCGGTTTCGAAATCTCGTTTCAGGGCCAATCAAAGTGTTGTCAACATCACTTTGCACATGCCTATCGAGGGGATAACACAAACCCGACATTGTTGTAACTACCCTCAAGCGGGTTCTTTTGGCAAATCTGCCAGCTTGTCCTTGTCTTACGTCATAGAAACCGTCGTTTTGAGGCATGTGATTTTGTTTACATGTCGTTATGCCGCTTACACATTGACACATTTCCGTCGTCATAACGCCATGAGATGAACGTAGTTTGCCAGCATAAGCTATGTGGTGCTTCTTCCGCAACATGGCAGCCCAGTTCTCCTTAGTTTAAGTACATCGCATCGGCTCAGTGAGTCTTAACGCGCGGTCGTCATCACATCTTTAGAAGTCGTCAACAGTACGAGGCCTTATGTGCAAAACTGCGCGTTTTACAGGGAGATTATCGGACAAAAATAGTTACCGTGATCAAAGACATCCAAAACGTTACGCAGAAACATGAACCGCATTGTTTACAAGCGGTTTGGCTGCCAATCACGGGCTCCGCCATCTTTAAGGTCACGTGTTTCTTGACGTTTGCTGTGACATGCGACCAGGACCTGTCCATGATGCATTGCGTTCTCCCATTACGCTTTCGTCTATGGTGCAATACATTGGATGCCACCCCTGCGGGTGCGATGTTAGTGTCGTCTTTTCCCCCTGCTGTAAACTGTCGCATTCAAAGTATAATAAAAATTCCATTGATCCTATTGGATATCATGTACACAAATCTCATTCAGTGACCATGAAAATACCTAGATACCAATAGATGATTCGGGACAAGTAATACATTGAAAATGGTGCAATACTCAATGAGTCTTAATGAGAAATCAAAGTAAATGTGAATGAGATGTAATGAGAACTGGCGGCTTAAAACCCATTGAATGTCACCCTCATATTTCTCATTGGAGTGGTTCTCCGTTTCCATTTGCCAGTATGTTTTTTTTTTATTTGTTTTGGTATAGTCACATTAGTTGTGCAGAGCTTTCCAATGAGTGTAAACGCAAAAATGAATTAGTTTGCATGTGTCTTGGAAATTTATTGAATCAATGCACAGAGCATTGTATAATATCACAACACATATTCCAGGTTGGGTGTAATATTCTCAATTGCGCGACGGCTTCACAGATGCGCAATGCTTGGATAGTAATAGTTTCATACATCATATAGTGATAAATAGATAATCTAAAAGATGTCATTATAGCAGTAGCCGAAAGCGCAACCTCCTTCACTCCTGCTCTTTTTTCCGGACAGCATTCCATGGAGCGTCGCATTACAGTGTAAACCGAACACTGGAGAAGAGCTTGCCAGGAGTCACGGTACAGAAGTAAGAGGCAAACAAATTTGAAGGTGACTTGGACGGAGGAATTATACCAGCCCGGTCAGGTCTTGTCGTTACCTGACAACTTCCCTTATTCATTTAATACTGATGAGTCACGAGTATTTAAATCAGCAAACATATCAAGTTGGCTCGTTCACGTGATGATAAATGAGTTGCCGCAAACGATTGTATTATTCCTATCCTAGACTTTTAGACTATTTAGGTTCAGAGGTGGGAAAATTACTTTTATTCTGTAATGCATTACCATTACTCATTACTTGTATAAAAATCTAATGCATTACATTACTCATTACTTTTTGGATGTTAGTAATGCATTAGTAATGCCATTACTTTAACGAAGTAATGGCATTACATTTACGTTTCAGGGCATAAGCCTCCAAGATGCTATGCATAAGTTTTTCCTTGCGTTTTTTGCTATAGGCAATAGCCACCCGAGTATCCCCAAATCGGTTTTACTAAATCCCCGCAGAAGCGAGTCTGATAGGCAAAAACTATATATAAGATTTATTGCAGATGATGCCTTTTCTAGCATTATGGAGCCGGCGGATGAAGCCCAGCCAACAGTTCTGTCCTGGCAGAAAAACTACCTCTGACAGATCAAGAGAAACTAACACGGTACCGTACCAAAACAGCGAATCACCACAGCAATTGTTACGTGTTACCCTCATAGAGGCTATGTTTCTGTTTCATTGGTTATCCTTTATTCCAAATGCGCACAGGAGAAAATCGGTGATATCATCATGATATGACATCATGATATCATCACTTGTGACACACAGCGCCGACTGTTGAACTCTTGCAGAATTTCCCAGGCTGCGCCTTTCTCTTTCCTTGTTGCCCTGTGCTCATTGTTAAAGGCGGGTTGAAAAGAACCTGGATGTTCCAAATCTTCACGTGGCCCAATGAACATTCGACAAAAGTAATGAGTAATGCCACCCTGCATTACTCAGTGGAAATGTAATGCATTACCATTACTCATTACTTGCTGGCAAAATGTAATTCATTACCATTACTCATTACTCAAAAGTAATGCATTACTTTGTAATGAATTACTCCCAGGGGAGCTATTCTCGATGAAACTAATGCGTGCATTACTTGCACGTCACGAGCTCTTGGGTTGGGTCCACGCGACACGCTCCGCCCATTTCTAGGGACATTTGTCCCTAGCGAAGTCATTTCCAAGTACATTCTTTGCAGTGGCATGCTCTGTTGTAAGAGAACGTAACGAGGTGGCGCTACGTACAAGATGTAATAAATGTGGGAGCAAAACGCAATCGAAATCGTAATGCTGCGTAGAAACGTTCTTGAGAAAGCCGTTCATGAGAACATTTTATTTCCAGCTTTACAGTTTCAGCAAAAACTTGCAGAGAGTCCTTTATGTAGACATGCATGTGAAGATTTCCAAAGCGATACAGTGGCGCCACACCTTACGCTTTGACTTTTACAACATTACATCAGCCGTTTCTCCGATGTAACGTCGTGCAAGCAAAGGCATGGTCTCAGTAGTTTGCACAGAATTTAGTTCCTCCGGGGGGGGGGGGGGGTACTTTTACACGCTTTTGACGAAGTATTGTAAAATGTCACAAAATTTAAGGGGGGTCTGTTCCAGATTTGGGGGGTATTAGGGTGCGTGTGTGTAGGGGGGAGGGGGACGGATGTCCTCCCATTCGAAGAACTTGGCAAACGCTGATTCTCAAGGGAAATAAAAAAGGCGTTGGCTATGCGGCTATGCATGGTCACTTCGATGGTCACTGTCGATGGCCCGAGCTCGCGAGGATGCGGTTGCATCATATGTTCCATGCGCGCGACGATGCCCGCACACAGCGATTTGTGTATTCAGAACTATTGTGTATTTGTCAAACGAGTGAATTATAGAGGAATGTCCTAAAAAAAATTGTGAAAACTGCGACGGTGTTCACAAGGCAAGAGCTAGCAATCGCTCCAACGGCCATTACACTTGCACAAATTTTGTTGGCGCTCTTCGCGCCACTCGGTTTGTTCAAAATTGCAGCAAAATTTCATGCGCGAGCGCCACCATACTGTCAGCAACTTCGTAATGCAATGCGCTCACATTCACATATTTTCTCTCTTTAGCTCTTACAAGTCCGAGCAAATTCTCTCGTCGCAACTAAGTTGCATATTGCTACACTCTTACGTATTTCCACAAATCTTTCCTTCGCATTGTGCTCTTCCGTTTCCGGCGACGGAATGCAAGGGCGGTCTCGTGAGGCGGTCGCCTAGTGCAACAATACAACTGCATGCTTAATTGTTTTAGCATTGGTTGCGTGCGCGTGAGGTATCTTCACGCCTTCTTCGCTCGGCGACCAATGATAGCTTGCAAGCGAAGTAATGCACGCATTACTTCATCGAGAATAGCTCCCCAGTGTTGTACCCGCTACCCGAAAAAGGTAGTGCAATACCGATACGCGCTACCTGAGCAAAAAGTAACGAAATCCCGATATCGTTACACGTACCTAAAAGTAGCGGAATACCGCTACTTTACCCGTAAAAAGTAACGCGATACTTCATGCGCTACTTTTTAGGAAAGAAACAAACAGTATCGTTGATGACGTACTTCAAACGTCTTAAAATAATAAATAATAAAATAAAACAATATCTCAATATAATAAATCGACGTCCAATGGAGGTTACACGTAGGTTGCCTGAAGGCTAAAATTTTTTGAAAACCGTTTTTTTTTACAGATTTACTAAAGCCTACTCGGTATCCTGCATATCTTTTTCTCTTCCTCTAAAGCAAATAATGAACAAAGCAAGTCTACCGATAAAAGGCTCAACAGCTTTGTCACAAAAAGAACTCGGATTGCCCGGAACGAGAAATTAGTAAACATACCATGGGTGTGCTTTTTCAAATTGGACGTTGACTTCCTTGACGCACAGATAAAGCTTTCCCACCGAAGCGCATAGTAGACATCTGAACACCACGCTACTGTTTTGTACTGTAGCAGGCCATGGTCCCTCCATTGCAGCGGACAAGAAATGGCAACTGTCAAGCACCTAAGCGTACGTGGTGCAATGTCATGTGGAATGTCATGACTCATAGCTAGCGAGGACGGCTCCAGAATGGAGTGACGTCAGTTTGCAGACAACTCCGACAATGCACCAAATCTTCAAGAAGGTTCATCCCAAATAGGGAACACGTGGAGGACACATCCTCTTTGTAAGATCTGTGCCCTCCTTTCGGCTATTTGCCTGCTCTCCCCAGAATGAGTTGTGATCAGGGTGTCGAACCGAACCCGAACCCGAACCGAAAACCGTACCCGAACCGTTATTTTTGCCGGAACCGAACCCGAACCCGAACCGAAATTTTCATGACACTGTTGAACCCGAACCGGAGCAGAACCGTAAAAAATAATAGCGGTAACCGGTTCGCAACAAAACGGTTCGGACATAAAAGAAGTCAGCATAAGAGTTCCTCTCTATCCCCGAACGAAGACACATTGGTATCATCATCACGCGCCTATGGATTTCAGAAATGTTCACCTAGCAGTCAGACGACGACGTATAGTAAGTATACTTTCAGCGTCTTTTTAACATGTTGAAGCGCAGTTGTCCTTGTGAGCGTCGCGGCTAGCGCCCCACGCACGCGGTGCGGCGTCTACTCTTCAGAGACGAGGTGCCACGCGGACGAATGAAACACGAATGGAGTAGGCCAGTTATATAGCTCTACAGGACGAATATGTGATCAAATAAGCGCCCAAGATTTCCCTTTACACGTGAGCAGTACAAATTAAACAAGTCAGAAACATGAGAAGTGGAGAAGGAGCGTATGCAGAACGGTGCCTGTATGATTGGTCGTGGTTTGAAAAGTAAATGTGGTTCTGTTTATTGGTAGCGCAGTTGTGTCGTGACACATTGCCGTTGTGTTGTGGATTAACTAGTACACTGCTGTGAGCTCGGACAGAGTAAGGTTGGCAGGCTTATTTTCGACATGCTTCAGTACGGTTTCAGATCGATTCACGCTGCGAAGGCAGTGTGCCGGCAAGTACTGTCGTCTATGTTACGCTGTCCATCTTATTAGGCTTCCTTTAAGTGTATCTTGCTGGCACTGTGCGTGTGAAAAAAGAGATTTTGGGAACAGAAAGTAGCAGGACTACACCGCTTCAACAGCGTGAACTCTAGTTGCAATAAGTGTTCATCCATTTCTCATTTCTCTCGGTAAAGGGCTACCTCACCGCTAGAGACGTCAATGCAGACAACAGCAGTAAGCTGTTAGCCACGCATTTCCTGATAAAAGCAGTTTTATGGAACATATAAAACGGAAGCGTTGAACCGGTTCGCGAACCGGTTCGGGGCTGCGAACCGGTTTGCGAACCGGTTCGATTTCTGGCGTGGCCGAACCGGAACTGAACCGGAACGAAATCAAAACAACGCGAACCCGAACCCGAACCGAACCCGTATTTTTTGCGGTTCGACACCCTGGTTGTGATATCGGGTAGCTTGATCGAAGGCAGGCAGAGTGGAGGTTTGATGATAGGTCGAAGTCGTGTTGTCGCGAACCCCAGCTTGGAAAGTAGCGGTAGCGCTCAAAGATTGCGCTACCGCAAATTTGTAGCGGAAGTACTTCTTTCGTTTCTAGTTTAAAAAAGTAGCGCGATCTCTACTCCGCTACCGAAAAAAGTAACGGATACGCTAGCGCTGCTACTAGTAACGGCGCTACGTACAACACTGATTACTCCCCACCTCTGTTTAGGTTTGCCTATGTTGAGCAGGACACGTCTTATGAACGATCTGTTGTTCTTCAATAGGCTGGTCAATGGCCATATTAACTGCTCTCACCTATTATCTACGCTACATTTTTATTGTACTATTCGTGCTAGAAGAAAACCAGTATTATTCTACCCACCAGTTAATGAGGAAATGACCCCTACGTTTCATACGCCGTTTCTCTTGAATGGCTTTAACCATCTCGACAGTGATATTTCCATGAATCTTCATCAATTCAAATGTTCTGCTCATCCAGTGTCTACTTTGTAACTGCCTGTGTCTGATTATTTCCCGATTTTTATTTTGTTTAATCCAGAATTGATATATAGCTGCTATTTCAGCTTGTTGTTCGTTCTTCTTTTCCTGTGAATTCAATATATTATATTTTTATAGTGCACTGCCCAGTAGGCTGTTGTCATCCGTTGGTAGGCACGATATAAATAAATCCAAACAAACTGTGACGCAGAAGCACGTGCTTTTAAGTGTGGTAAAGGAGAGCAGGGCATGAACACCTTCCTCAGACTCTGTAGGTGATGCAAAGGATATTTTCAGTGGTGTGACAGAGAAGACGGAGCCAGGAAGCATTGCTGAAAAGCAGATTTATGGGATTATGCTGCTGTGTGGACTCCATAGCTCTATCCCCAATTTAAAACCATGTTGGCTTTCACGGGTACTACGGATTTGGTTCGTGCTACCATAAAGGGGCATGCCCAAGATTCGCGGACATAAAACTTCAAGAGTACTTCGCCTGCATTACACCCATAGACGTTAAGTATAATTTCATTTTGTCGGTATACGGCGACATGTTTTCACTGGTCATGCATGAAAATACTTCGAAGCAAACCGTCAACCGTGATATATGGAGTTATATAAAATCTTGCGTCATACATAGGGCACAATTTGCGAAGAAAGTTCCGCTGTTTCTTACTCCCTATGGATAGGAAATTGCTACGTTGGCTGAGTTATACAGCCTTATGGTATCAAATTGACCAAGGGCACATATTGACGTAGACTCTTGCATTCAGGAGACCATTCGCGAAGTTCAGTGACAATTTGCAGTCCTGGGGAGTAAATGTCGGGACTAAATGTAGGGTTAGGGGACTAATATGGGGAGTAATTGCAATCTAGGGGAGTAGAAGCTGCAATTACTCCCCGTTTTACTCCTTTTTTCCCCTTAGAGTGTATATGCATGAAATTATGCCAAAAAAGAATAATCCGTTTATCTATATAAATGTTTTGTTCCCCCGACGTTTGAAATCTTACACATTGCACTCAATGCATGGGACAGAAGTAGAGTTCGCGCTCCATCCTGATTTCACAGTCTTATACATCAAAATGTATCTCCTTTAGGTAACTATCCACTGCAGTCTCACAATTAAGTGGATCATGTTTGGAACCTAAAGTGAATTTGTTGGTTATGTAGCGAGCCAATTTTGTTCCCGAGGGCATGAAAGGTGCGACTAAAATGTGAGACATCACACTTAAAGAGGGCTAAAGACCCGTTCCGACATACAGCGCTTTGCTCTACAACGCTGCACCACAGCACTGGAAAACAGCGCTCTATTTCCACTGTGGGGTTTGCACTTGCAGCGCTTGTCCCAGCGCTGTACTTGGTGATCGCACGTGATCGTACGTGATCGTACCGTCACGTGAACGCGGCGCCGTGTTCTCATTGGTTCAGGGAGCCTATCGCTGGGTGACAGCGATGGGAAAGTTCACCGAAGCTCAACTTCGCCAAGCGCTGTTTTCCATCGAGTCGCAACCGGGAGAGGAGGGATAAACAGCGCTGTTTTCCAGTGCTCTGGAGCAAAGCGCTGTATGTCGGAACGGGCCTTTAGCCCTCTTTAAGTATGATGTCTCACATTTCCGCATGCTGGAAAGCCGCCTGTACGTTTGAGCACCTGCAAATGGAGGAGGAATGAAACTGGAACGGGAGGGGAATTATCAGAGTTCAGGGTGCCACGTGCGTTCTCCTCTGATAACCAGCACCGCGAGACGGGTTTGATAAAAATATCTATAAAACAATGGTGTGCTTTCACAGCTAAAGAGACTGAAGGACATTTCTTGGTGTTTTCTGCCTTAAAAACGGAAAAGGCAACGCTGCAAATAGTGCGTTCGCCCGAGGTTCGCGTTTTGCGAAATCGAATGCTATCTTCTTCTTAGTATAAATTTAAAATTTTTTTTTCTGACATTGTATGGCGACAAAAAGATGCACAAAAATTCTGATCTGATCTGATCTGTCCGCCGATGATTCCCTTTTAATCTTTACCTTATCTGTGACCGACACGTTTTTTTGCATGCGTATAATGTACGCTTATTTTTACGTTTTACAATTTTTCTTAATGTTTCTTCGTAGCCCCACGGGGGAAGCTCGGTTGCCACCAGTATGAAATTTGATGAGTACCTTAATGGGAGTGCGAGCTCGTATATTTTGTCTAACGACGTTATATACCTCTACTTAGGAGAAGCGAACGCTAGACAATTTTATATTTTTATTTTCTTCGTGCGTACACTTGTCTCGGCGACAGCATGTTTAAATCGTGCATGGCCGAGCTAGGCTCGAAGAGTCGCCTTATCTAGGGTCTAAAAGCGGTTTATCTGGCCAATAGATTAGCTCCTACACCAATCACCTCCATGGCTCCAAAGCACGTGGCGCCCCTTACGTGGAATGCACGTTGCTCTTTTTGCGTTAGAAAAGTGCTTTGTTCTCGGCTCACTTGCAAAGAGAATTCAGCGACGGATATTGTAACGCACGTACGCACTTAAGTGTGCTTTTTTTTTCATCACGAAATTGCTTGCGACGACGAATAACTCCTGTTGTTATTTCGCCTTCGCGCGAAATCCTCTAATTAAAGAGGTAATGAATTTTATGAGTGATCATGACTTTATTCCTTCTCTTTCTTCTGTTTTCTTCGAACCAATGTACGCCTGGCCTGATAATACTCTATAACGCCTGAAATATAACTCTACTGGAAAAACGGCATTTATTTTCCTCTACTAGGTTTTGAAATAAAAATTCTCTAACGAACAAAAAATGAACGCCCTGTATGTCGGCAAGAAACAAACAATCACCATCATTAACAGAAGAATAATGACTCCACCACGCTCTTTATCGAGACCGCGAAGGCACATGAGAGAACTGATGTTCTGGGACTGGAACAACACAGAAGGGACCGGTAGTCCAGAAGACGCGGGTTCGAGTCCTACAGCTGGCTAACCTTTTCAGTGACTTTCATCTTTCACCAAGGGACGTCAGTGAATAATATGATGAAGGCATTACAATAGAAAGCTTCGTTACTTTTCTACATTTTTCCATGTATGTAGGGAATCCTTGCTGAAAACGTACATCGCATCACGTCGAAGCAACTGGTTCAGGATAAACTGTCGGGCGAGGAAGCAGAAAAAAAAGAAAAAAATATGCTAGAAAATTTAAAATTAAGTGACGATGAGCAAAAAATTGAGGTGAGGCTGCAACAACAACTACACGAATAACGATGGGATGAGGTGATTCACCGCAACAGTCAGTGCTGCAAACGAAGACACTGTCGATGAAAACTCGTTTAACAGCTAGAAAGGAAGTTGTATGAAGAAGGTAAGCGAAACAATGAAAACGTCCCTCTGCATCATATTTTCTGATGCACACTAACACCTCATAAAATGATCTGATAAATGCATGTACGAAATCACAAAAGTCACTTATCAGTAGCACTTCCTCATTTAAGTGTTGGATGATGGCAGATCATGAAGGCAGTTCAGATAACTATAGATCGGTGATTTCTCCAGAAATTCACTTATGCGGGGTTGCCGAGCTTTCAAGGGGGAGGGGGGGGGGACGCTTGGTGAAAGGTACACTTAAGGAATTTTTCTTAGACACGGAAAGTGGCACAATGGCGACATCTCTGCGCAGCTTTCTCGTTTTATTTGTACATGTTATAACACAGTACATTAGAATACAGATTCATTATGAACGGCATTTGAACATTAAGATGCATACTCACACGACCGGCAAAGAAAAAAGACTAGCCCCTTGTCTCACGAAGCTCAATGAATACCTAGCACACAGATTGGACAAATGCATGGTACGATCATCTGCATGACTATGGTCCTACAGCCCAAGTTTGACAGTACAAGATGTAATTCGCTGCTCCGGACTCTCTACCAGAACGTGTTAGGGGCCGAGCTGGGTGGGGTCACCTGAGAAATTTCAGGGGGGGGAGGTGTAGGGAAATCCCTGCTATAGATAAATATCGAGTCGCTACTACACCTCTTGGTTCAGATTTGGGACTCACTGGAGGATCAAGCGTCCTACACAGGCCGCTTACCTGTGTCGTAATAGAGCTGGTGCACGAGTTCAAGAACAAAATGCATAACAGAGCACATCCATCATTACACAAATGCAAAGACGTTCACATTTTTGTACGCTCGGAGGAGCTGAGAGGCAAGAAGAACCATCTAATTTACGAGTCTGCGTCTTCAATCATAGACGCCAACCAGCTCCAACAGACGTTTCCAGGTTCAAAGCAATGTTCAAAGCATGATGATGATGATGATGATGATGATGATCTTGTTGGCTGTGCCCTTTGTAACGGGTGGTCACGGCAGTGAGCTCTGCGTGTCCTAGCCAGTTTAAAGTTTCTTATATGTGCTCCTTGTTCGTTTCCCTTGTAGATTCTGAATTGATGCCGATGGCACTCGGTCGCATATGACGATGAGAGCATTATGACGATAGTTTCGGATTGAGTGTACTCTATCTCCCTCTCACATTGGGGGTGAAGGAAAGGCGTGTCTCCCAAGATGCGCAATGAACAAAATAAAGATAAGAAAAGACGATCTATCGAACAAATTTCCGTTCAGAATAAGGCAGCTGTATCAGGGGACCGAAGAGGTCAGATGTTGCAATTCGGACAACCACGTAGATTTTTTATTTAAAAAGTTAATTATTAAATGTTAATTGGTACATTGTTTTAGGAGTTTGCTGGTGCGCTCGTAAGGAGTGTCCCGCAGCATATGCTATATTACAATTGATTGGAGTGATATATACAGGGTGGTCCACCAACCATGATAGAAATTCATAGTAAAAATCGTAGGCCCCGGAGAGACATGCGGTCAAGGGATTTTTTCTCCCAATAACATTTGCCACATATTGGTAATATTTTAATTTCATTTCAATTGACGGACAGTTAAGTTCTTGAAGTGAACTCCGAAATTTTCCAAGGCAACCTAACGTTTTCTTTGTTTCTTCCGTACCCTTTCCCCCTCGTGTGGCGTGTCAATGTAAACTCATTTCTTCGCACGTACCTTTGCGCTCAAACTACGAGCTGTCAAAAAAGAGGCGGAGCCAAGGGCTCGTTTCGACGGAGTTTCGTCGCATTTATTTCGGCTATTGCCATTGCATTACCAGTGGGATTATGCGCTATACTGAGTAAAATGACCACGGGGAACCCATTTGCGCAAAGAAAGCGTTAAGTGGCCTTGGGGAATTTCGGAGTTCAATTCAAGAAATTAACTTTCTGTCAATTGAAATGAAATAAAAAGTTACCAATATGTGGCAAAAGTTATTGGCAGAAAAAAATCCCTTGACCGCATGTCTATCCGCAGCATGAATTGCCATCATGGTTGTTGAACCACCCTGTACGTATTTTAAAAAAAAAGGTCTGTTCACATTTAGCTGGGACACCTTGTATGCGATAGGCTGGACCACCTGGTCACATTGACACCAGAAAAGGAAAGGAAGAAAACTGCCGCAGTCAAGGTGGCACGAAACGTCCGAAGTGCAACGTGTGACCCTGCGTTCGCTGCTTTGCACCGTTCCACGATCAATCACGACCGTCAGCAACAATGTCCACTGTGTAAATAAAGCCTGACTGCTTTCCTGCTTTTAGCAGACCCAAAGATTCAATAAAAAAAAAGCATAGAAACCTTCGGATTTCAATTTATACGAAAACACGCTAATGAATCACGAAATATAGGGATACTGGAACACCGTGTATCTCTTCACCAGCTGCACCAAGAGCGAAAAATACTTTTGCATGTTACTCAACTTCTGTCACGTGAAAACCGTAAGACGTAATGTGGAAATACATTTATCAACACACAAACGCGCGCGAAAAAAAAAAAAGAAAAGAAATATACTTCAGACTTTCGAGGGCTAATTACGGCAGAGAGTAAACTGAAAGGTCAGTTACAACATACAGGCGAGTGAAAGGTCGAATAGCTATAACCGGACAGGCATAAAAAGTAGCCAGCATTCTGCATTTGAACCGCATTCGGTTGAACACAGGTAAGCCGCAACTCACGTACACAACCGTACGCTGTGTATGCTCTATGTCCCTATCTATACTCTATACTACTATCCCTATATGTTTTCATAAACTCCCCTTTGTGTTTTCCTGTAAGCTCTTCGTCGTCTTCTGATTTTTCCCGCTTAATCTATATACTGTATATATACTGCAGTGTTTCCTACCGTCACCTTATAATTAAAAGTACATAAGCATAGCCCTCTTTGTATTTCTCTTTTTATGAAAATGTGGGCTGGTTCGGCTAGACATCAACCTCTGTCACATACTTAAATGTTTTTGCACGTATTCAGGTTTCAACGATGAACGGCGTACTGCCCACCTTTGTCAATCTCTTGTCAAATGTCGTTCCTAATTGTTGGTCTGCCTCGGCCAAATCTCGTTGTTTACATATTTTTTAATTTGCTTATGTAGTACAAACTGTAACTTAAATACCGATTGGCATAGTGCATAGAGAGTGCATAGAGTGCATCCCCCGCATGATGATTCTTTCTGAAGGTGTTCTCTAGTTGCAAGAAGGTGAAAAAAAAAAAAAAAACTTGCTGTATGTTTGCTTTAACACTGCTGTGCTGCTTGTTCCTCTGTGCGCTTAGGTTTTCACGGAGTCCTCTCCAGGTTTCAAAAGGACTGAGGTAAAAGGTCTTTCTTAGACATGGTCAGAAATATAATCGTTTGAGGCCTTTTCGATACGGAAACACGGAAGAAAGTGAATTAGTGAACCTTCAGTTTCTCTAAGCATTGAAGAGATATCATCAGGACAGTGTAAAAGCGTGGAAGAGATTTCTATATACCGCCGGGGGAGGGGGGGGGGGGGTGTATTTCCCATGTTCCATATATGTCATCGTGTTATGTTGTTTAACCCGATTTTAAAAGACTTGCCCGGTCGGATGAATTTTTCATTAAACAGTTGTTAGCGGAGTTGTGTGGTTGTGTTCTACATTGCGGGGAACCGGCATCGTCCTACATCGATGCCTACCAAGCCTACATCGTCCTCCTGCACCTGTGTTTTGTTCCTAGTACAGGTCCCGACAAAGGTTTACGGAACACGCGAGCGGTGTATTTTCTCCTCGGTACGACACCCTAGCGGCAAGCGGAAGCTGGCGAAATCAGGCCAGTTCACTGCCTCAGAGGGGTGGACGACTGTGCTCTTAGCGACACACAGCGGTAGTTTCGGTATGACTACTGTTGTATGTGCACGCAAAGTGAGTTGGATTTTACTGTTGTGCTCGCCAACAACACGTGATTCACCGATTGTTGAGACAGGGAGCTCGCCGCTATCATCGTGATAACAAGGATGAATCATAGTGGCAACACTTTACGGTGTATTGCTTTTATTATGCCATGATATGTAGACAAGCATGATATGTAGACAAGCATGATATGTAGACAGCCATGATATGTAGACAAGAGAAAGAAACCCAAGCAGCACAATGTACTGGAAGTCGAGTGCATTAGGGGTGGACGGTATGTGTCTTATCAATGTTCTCTAGTTTCATGAACCTGTTCAAGGCCTTTCATCTACCCGTCCACCCCTATTGCACTCGACTTTCAGTGCATTTTGCTGCTTGGGAAGGTATCTGGTAAACAGTTGCTTTATTATGGACGACGCGTGACGAGCTGATAAACAATTGACGCTGACATTGATAACTGATGGTTTGATAAACAACTGACGTGAGTCACGAGTTGTTGACGAGCACAACAGTTAAGTCCAACTCACTTCGCGGGCACATTCAACAGTAATCATACCGAAACTACCGCTGTGTGTCGCTAAGAGCGCAGTCGTCCACCCCTCTGAGGCAGTGAACTGGCCAGATTTCGCCAGCTTCCGCTTGCCGCCAGGGTGTCGTACCGAGGAGAAAATACACCGCTCGCGTGTTCCGTAAACTCTTGTCGGGACCTGTACCAGACCAAAAGTGGCCTAAATTATGTAGAACAGTAGGCCAAAAAGAATATACATTTCTACGACGCAAGTCATCTGTTGATAAACAATAAATTTGTAAATCAGTGGTTAGGACTCAACATGCAGGAAAGCTGGTAAAACGTGAAGAAAAGTAACTTGGAGACACAGTAGGAGGACCAGAGACAGAATCGATAATTTCTCGTGCTTGTCTTCGTGTTTCCCCCCTTCTCGTAGTTACTGTACATCAAAGTTAATCAGATTAACGCGTCAGGTCTTTCACGACCATTTCCAACAGCTTCATGTAGTCTTTTTTATTACTTAGATAGTGTGATAAGCGTCTGATTCGATTAATTATTTTCGCTTCGCACGAACTGAGGCGCGAATTCATCATAATGTGACATGGTAAAAAGGCTGTTCTAAATAGTGTATTCAGCACAAATATTGTAATTCCCAGATTTTCTGATTTTCCACCAGCAAGAACGCTCAAGATGCTTCAAGTGGTAGTTTTCATCGCTGGCTGCTGCATTGTCGCAACAGCCCAATGTACTTGTGAAGATGGTACTGTCGACGCCCGGAAAGTAAGTCTGCAACCTATGTAACCTGTCGCGAACCTCAGTGGCTGTTCAGCAAAAAGAAATGTTTAGAATTACTTCAGTAACTTTCAGATTACGAAAGTCATGCCTAGTTTTGTCTTTGCGATTTCCTTTTTGTCTTGCCATAAATAGACAAGCGTGTAGAAAATACCTCAACCCAGTAAAAGAGACCCTCCCTGTCCCACTAACAACAGTTGAAAAGAACGTTCGACAATATAGGCACGCTGAGACGAGCACAGTGCCGTCCAATCTCACTTCGCAGTAATGAAGAGCTGTGAAGGGGAGCCTTTCCCGACTCCATCAGTTCCCCTCTCAATGCCGATAACATCTCATTACGGCCGATAATCCTTTAATGCTCAATTGTCTCATTACGGACAAAATCCCATTACGGCCGAATGTGTCTCATTACGCCAAAGACATCCTCATTTCCGCCGAAGATGTATCATCATGGCCAAAAAGAAGAAGAAAAACAAAGAAGCATCCACCACATTAGTAACCTTTGTGTAGTACGCTTCTCAAAGTGTCTCTGAGGTGGGCGTGCCCGCATGGCTTGTGTAACACACAATGGTTCATGCACACAATATTACGCGACACTGCTTCACGCATCCCCCGTGAAAACTGTTTATGCTCCCACACTGTGTCGTACGATATTTCTATTCACTATTTTCTCCCGGTATTAAAGCAACATCCTATACTGTTTGGTTCAGTGAGCAAACTGCTTGTGTGCGTTCTGAAACCGTTACTCCACAAGCGCATGTACCAGGATCCACATGGCCATGGGTATCTTTTACTCCGCTAGATGCCTTCTACATTCTATGTCCTCTTGAAATTAAAAAAAAAAGTACATTAGCGGCAGTACAAAACGACATATGCTCTTGGTTGGTGATGACCATGAGCCGTATGCCGTCAACCAGACATTTTTATGAGACAGAGACTGTTCTTCTGGGACCAGAAGAACAGTCTATGTTCGAAGTGTCGGCGGCTATCGTCCTGATTCATATACCATGACCATTAAGGACGATGACCTCACCTTCGGAACTACAAAGAACATTCCAGAACCCGGTCTCGTGATAACCATCAAGTGGCCGGACCTTCTAGATTGTGACGTCACTTGTGACTTTTGGGGGCCCTATTAGGCCAATTAATACCGTCGAAGGCGAGGCCTCCGCCGCAACGTAGACTGAATGTAAATTTCCTTGAGCTTTTTTAATTAACTAGTCTAATTCACAATAAATCTTGTTTTACTTAATAATCCTACTTCTGTTGTCCTCGTCTCCTTTATTTTGTGTTTATATTCATTTCGTACCCATCGTCACTTCTCATCTCATACCGTGTATAACTGTACTTATATACAGGGTGACCCAGCTAAATGCGAACTTATTTTTTAACAATACATATATCACATTTTCCGATGATAAAGCAATTGCAATATAACATATGCTGAAGGGCACTCCTTAGGAGGGCATTAGCAAACTGCTAAGGCAATATCTTAAAGGGACTATGAAATTTCCCGAACCCCCATCCTTTTTTTCGGTGGAAACAGTTCTTCCCGCAGAGAAACTAATATGGCACAAATTTTTCCGGACGAAATCGCTCCACTCTGCGAGGAGCGCGCGCTGGAAATGTCTCTTCCGCGTTCCTCCTCTCCCGCGCATATTTCCCTGCCGATGGTGTAACTGTACGGACCGCACTTCGGTTCCCCGTTACATCACCGGTGTTGCACAACGGCAAGTAATGCCGCGAGCTCGCGCTGTGGCTGCCGCCACTGCCGAACGCGAAAGCTGCTGTCATGGAGATTTCCACTCCCGATGAACGCGTACGCGGGATCCTACGGCGCATGCTTCTGGCGGGATTCCTCGGCTCGGCAACACGTCACGATGACGTGTTGCTGAGCCGGCCGTGGTCGCGTCAAGTTGCCCGTTGTGTCTCCGCTCGGCAGCTCGCCACGGCGCGGCGCTAGCTGTCCTCCCTTCGCCGCTCCGTTTAAATTCGCTCCCGAGAAATCCGCTCGCGCGACGAAAGTAAAATTTCGGTTCTAGACTCAGAAAAATGTCTTCTTTCGAACGAAACGAAGAAAAAAATCGTTTCATAGTCCCTTTAATGAACTCTCAATGATTACCTTTTTAGTTATAAAAGCTACAAAGTTGTCCCAACGAGAACATCTGGTTCTTTCGGTCACCTGATACCGGAGCCGTTTTCAGAACATAAATCTGTTGGATAAGTTGTTCGCAAAAAAAAGAAATCGCGAAGGAACACCGTATTTTTTCTTTATTTTGTTCATTGCGCATCTCAGGAGACGCGTCTTTCCTTCACCCCTAATGTGAGAGGCCAAAGGAGCACAGTGCCGCCTCATGAGATGAGCTTTAACTTGCGGAAACAGAACAAAAACAAATGTATCGGGTGACTCTATCGGAACTGCCCTTATCATGGGTTGCATTTTCTGTTTCCTTTTAATTTTTTTCTAGGATGCAAGAGGCGATGGTGTGCTCTTTCACCCCCTCACATTGGAGGTGAAGTATTGAACGAAATAAAGAAAAATGGTGTTCCTTCACGAATGTTTTGCGGACGATCTATCAGTGGATTTTTTTTTTCTGAAAACGACGCCGGTATCAAGTGACCGTGGGACAACTTAATTGCTTTTATAATACCAGTTCGCTGGACCGTGGTTTCACACTAGCTGCTGATAATAGCCTCCCTCCGTCAGCGCGCATATTTCATCTGTCACTCTCCGCAAGGGGTAGAACAGAAGGTCGCTTTGATTTCAAATTTTGCTCACCGGGGACGTTAAGGGTACGCTCTACAACAATACAATTCACGTCAGCTTATTTTCAAAAGTGAATAGATTAATAATGGAAGCTAATTGAAACTGGCAGTAATTACTTTCACACTACGACCCTTAAGTAGGTCATTTGTGGAATAATACACGCACCAGCTGTCTCCAAAGAAAAGTAGTCTGCCAGATTAAGAAAATTGTTGTGAATATGTCGTAGTATGTCGTGTACCGTTTATGTTTACCGTATTCGTGGTGCTCTATACAACTGGGTTTTTCCTGGGTTTTCCTCAGACGCTTTCAGACATATGTCGGCACAGTTCCCCCAGAAGTCGGCCCAGGACGCACATTTCCCCAGGGCGTCAGTCGTGACGTTGCCCACATACGTGAGGCCGACAACGGCAAGCCCTTTCACCACCACCACCACCACCTCTATACAACTGTGCTGCTTGGTGTGTTTTAGATATATTCACCAAGTACTGTCCTCGATCTCCAATTTAGAGCATTGTTGGACCTGGCTCGGGAAAGCTTTATCTGGTGAAAACGACATGCCAGCAAGATCTAACCTGTTTGTACACGGTTCTTCCACCGGCCGACACTCAGTGGCCGGCACCCTATCCCTTCGGGTTCAAGAACAAGACAACTGGTGAATGGTGAGTAACTATAGTTAGCCGAAAAAAGTAATCCCTTACCGTTACCGTTTCCATGTAATTGAGTAACGAGCAGAAAAGTAACCGTCGTTACTCCAGTCTCTACATTGACGCAAATTATACTTCTCTTTGAGTGCCCCAGACAAAAAGAAAAGAAAGAAAGAAAGTTCAATAGCGGAAGAGCTGACGTAACACGGAAAACAATGCATGATGTCAAACCCCGAGACTAAGGAACACGAGGGGACAGACACAAACACGAAGTCTCAAACACAGCTGAAAATTTTACATAATCAGTTTTACATCATGCATCATCCTCATCAGCTCGTTTGCTTCCTAGCCGTTTTTTTTCACGAAACACAAACACGCGTAGGACAAGTAGATTTGTACGTCTACTGTATTTATCGCACGGGAAGATGTTGATCGGTTGTGGGACAGCATTGCGTGGAAGTTCCCCATGACTCACAAAGCCCCAAAAGCTCCTGGTACCACCACATTGGTGTAGGAATAGATTAGGGAAAGAGACTCCGAAATTCCAAATCCTTATTACAATGACCTCCGCTTGCTACAGTAGAACGGTCCCACAAGGGCTGACGACACGAGGGGTTCACTTGGGGCACGCATAACATGTGAAAGATAGGTAAATCTCTGTTGGAATAGCCATCAATTACTGAGTGATCGACCACTCGGACATGTAATTAATTAATCAAAAAATTAAATTTCGCTGACAGTAAAGTGACTGATTACTGGAAAACTTAACACGTAACAGATTACAAGTAACGCAATTACTAGTAACGCGTTACGCACATGTCTGCATATAGCGCACGTGCACTTCGAAAAAAATAAAGATATGCTGTCTTAACTTGTTTCAAGGCATGTCGCATCCATTCGAAAATATAGTGCCGTTTTATTCCTCCTCACCATGGTCTCGAGTTACCCCGCGCGAAATGCTCGCGTAGTAAGAGCAGACGCCGGATGTTACCAGCTCCGGTGGCGCAGCGGTAACGCGTGCGCTTGGAGACTGGGAGGTCCGCGGTTCGAATCCGCGGGCCGGGTGTGCCGTCTGGGGTTTTTCCTGGGTTTCCCTCAGATGTGTAATAGGCGTATGCCGGCACAGTTCCCCTGAAGTCGGCCCATGGACGCAGCTATCCTCCCCCGAGCGGATTCCGCTCGGTCTTCCACTTCACCCTTTCCTCTCCTCCTCTCCACCACCTTTCCCTTCCCGAGAAACATGCCGCCTAATCAGGCAGGCAGACCTCTCGGGTTCCTCCCAACGACACTCCTCCTCCTCCTCCGACGCCGGATGTTCAGAGTATGCCGGAATTGCCTGCCTGAAAAAACGAGAAAATATCACTGCGCTTTGAACCAACAACTGCGACCCCTTAGGAAATGAATGCCGCGGCCGTGCTGGTCGCCTGAACGGCACCTTCCCAGCTCTCTGCCCTCCTTTTAGGAAGTGACGTCACGCTTTCGGAGCTTCCGCAGTCGTGGAAGGAACGCTGGTAGCCATAATGAGTTTAACGTATGATTAAAATTAGCACTTTTCTGAGGAAGAAAAAAAGCCGAAAAAAAAAACGGGCAGATTTTCGGTCGACGCCAAACATAATGGTTTAGGCTTCATATATCCACGGTTACACAGGCTTTCTTAACCGCCGTTGAATACACCGCAGTCGAATGGCTCAGTCACGGTCCAGCGAACTTGAGAATGAATGGAATGGAACGGGAATATTGATCCTTTTGAAAAAAAAAAAAGTCTTATGTAATGCGCTATTTATGTCAATCAATGAAATGTATTCTGCGCTTCATGCAGACCATTCATTTTTAACGAGATCCTTTTTCGTTTTACTAACAGAATGCTCACGGCAAATGAGTTAGGTGTTTGACTATTCAACTCCTTTCGATGCCATGCAACTTGATACAAAGTGCGTGTGTGTTTTGTTGACGACGCCATAAAGCATGGCTTCCATTCCACTGCGAAGTATGTAACTCTATTTCATATGGTCCTTTCGAAACATCGACTTATTTGTGAAGAACAAAAAAAAAAAAGAAAAGAAACATACAAAATCAATAAGAAATAAATTGGTCCTCAATGCTAAGTCTTCCTCACTTCATCATAAAAGAGCGAAATGGATAGGGTGTGTTTTCTATTTAGTCTCAACTCAAACTCAACTCTGTTTTGCCTTCGGTGTCGCATCTTCTCTCTCGTCATAGTAACTTTCATCGTCTCCTTTTGGCACAGTGAAGTTAGAAGTCCAACACGCCATGAAGTTACTCTCACACGCAATGAAACACAACACCTACGGATGTGTTTGACAATTGGTGAACATCAGTTGCAAATAGGATGTTCACCTCAGCCAGAATAACTTCCCACTTTCCATCTGCACTGGCTGAGCTCGTTTAATTCTGAACCTGAACATGAGGTAAAAGTGTATGGGTCGTTGTAGCGCCATCCCTTGAACATGACACGAACAGACTCAAAGACTAGGCGGTAAATTTAAAATCTGGCAGAAGTGGTGTCATCTCTTCAGGGTGTTATTAAACGAACTATAGCAACTCCACGGCGCCATCTGTCCTAAACAAATCAAACTACGTCACCCCATAGTTCTAGTTCAACACGGACTCTCCTATGAATTTTGAGGCAATGGACCAGTGGTTCACACTCCTTGTCTTGGCTTGGAACTAGAAGATCTAGGTTCGGTCGCTATTTCAACCATGACGTCATTATTGTTAGTTAATCTTATCAAAGATATGTCACAAATTAACCGTGATCATCGCATCACTGATTAGGTATCTTATCCAATGGCGTCATGGTGACCTCACTGTTATGAGGCTGCTGTCTGGATGACGTCATTACCATTGTTGGCTCCAAAGTTAATCTTATGTAGCACTGTAAAGACGGAGACGTTCTCCGGCTCTCGATTGAACACCATTCAATCTAACTCACTGTAGGCTGATATCATCTGTGACCAGTCGTCGCATTCTCTTAGAATCGTGAAAGAAATTCGTTACGTCAGCCTGCCCCTCTCGTGGGACCAGAGAGTTGTACCAGCTCTCTGCAACTCCCCATAGATCCCATAGTATAGGAAAATTCAAACAAGACTGGGCACACGACCAATGAGAATGCAGCGCCTGCTCCTTCAATCCTCCAATCAGAAGTCTTTCCACACGGGTCGCAGCCCAACCGGCTCTGGCACTTGCTGACTTCTGCTTTCAATACTGGTCTGAACCGGCTGCCCCTGACTTCTAGGTCTGCTAGCTTTCATGCACCGCGTAAATTTATTCCGTAATTCCAAAACTACGGTGAAAAGTGTTGTGATGAGGAGTAATTTATTTGAGTAATTACACTGACACAATCGGCAGGTTGACACATCTACATGCACTGAGAGTACTATGCCCATTGCGTAGCGCTTCTTGGCACACTCCAACAAAGTTCAAACTGGCAAAGCACACACATCGACACAGCGTATTCCCAACAACGAACAACTGTCACATACTTGCGCACAATCTCTTGATCATCGTGTCCTTGCGTGTTATACTCCAAACATAAAATGTTGTTGATTCATGAATCCTATTTTATTGTCACGGCTACGCAAATCTGACGGCGCTAGACGGCGCTAGAATGTGTTCATCGAGCCAGAATTCACAACGACACTTCAGTTTGAAATCCGGGTGGCTGTTCGTAGACCGACGCTTGTGTCGAAAGACACTACAACACGATTTAAAGCACCATAATACCCGGATACGATGGCAAACGGCGAACGCACTTGCCTCCCAACGACAGGCAGCGCCCATACGGCGTCCACTGTTGAAATGTCAAATGGGTGCAAGATACGCATGGATACGCATGAAGGTGAATTTGGTGAATGTCAACCTATAAAGTTAATTATTTTTACTGAGAAAGGTTTCACAGTGTCTGTTATCGTAAGGTATCTCCGTTTTTGTGTTTTTTGTTTGTTTTCGTTTGTTGTTCGGTTTGCGTGTGGTGTTCCGCGGTTCTCGTTCGTTATTATGTGATTTGGTATTGTACTGTTGTCGTTTGACTTTTTCCATTATCGTATTATGTTCTACGAGTGTCTGTGTGTGTGTGCTACAAGAAGACCTCGACCCTTATTCTGAAGGGGCTCGTTATTTTATTCACCACATCGCCACCAGCAATCAGGTGGAGTATAGACCCTGGCGATGAAACTCCCTATTCCTCATCTCAAAATAACGTTATTGTCACGAGTGCTTTGCAGTTGTTCAGCTGTCAGCGTATTTCATTACAGAAGTTCGAAGCGCTGTGCACGAAGAGCATGCACATGCATGACTTATCACACACGCTGTAGGAGCGACTGCACATACGAGGTTAACACAGCGGTTTATTTGCTTCCACCGTACCTTACAGATTAAAGGAACAGTGGAACAAATTGGCATATTGGCATAGGTTCTGCATCCGGTTCTTCGGCACAGCTGAGTGAATGTGAGGGGAACCTGCAAGCACAAGCGCATTGTTTATAGAAAATACATGGTCTTGAGATCTGTAGGAGCAGTCACACATACTATCTTAGTACGCAATGGCACCAGCGAAGTGCAAACAAGTCCGAGTTGTCAGATGCACGCGATACGAATAAACAGATTTTTCTTCAAAATAAAGAGCTTACCTGCGAAAAATTATGCCTCTTTCTCTGCCCGCGTGAAATGTACTCAAAGCTGCAACAAACTGGCATTACATGCCCTTTAATTTAAAAGAAATTTAAAAAAATACGGGCAGCACCGCTTGAACTAAATGCAGACGACAGGATGCGATGGGCCCACCAATATGGCGGCCGGTGACCACGCTGTGGAGCCCCTATGCGCGATCCAGCCTATACTATAGAGATCAGTGGGCTGTACCTCCTGCACGTTTGGCGCGCGTCCATCTTAGTTTAGGGGGCCGACAGATCGAAGGTTGGAGACGGATAACTGAGATTACGAGCTGGCAGGATGATGTGTGTTTTCGATGTGGAGGCTGTCAAGAAGGACAGGCTCTCATTCTGTCATCTCGATTTTCCTCCAAACAGTCTAAAGAAAAATAATTTGTAGCAGATGGCGTGCAAAGTTCGATGCGCCTGCGCACGCCATCTGCTGAAAATTAAATATTTGAATGAATTATGCACTTGACGGCCAGGATGCCACAAAAAGTCCGCATGATCCCAAAACCAACCTGCTAAAACGAAACTTACGTTGCTCCCTTTTTATACAAAACACGTCTTAATTTTAACAAAAAGCCGGTATATTCCGAAATATTTGGAAAACTTAAATCCGTGTTAAGTGAATCGCTCTTTAATGGTTTACCGTTCTGTTCCCGTTTTCTAAGGCTTCAACAACTATTTTGCGTTGCGTAGACGTGGTGATTTAAACCGAACACATGGTAGCAAAATGCCAAACTAGTAAGGGTAAAATAATTTTTATCTCATTAACATTTTATTGTCTAACATTATAAGTGTCCACCTTTAGGATACTTGAGAAAAATGAGTTTGTTACAAAATATGTATTTGGATGTTCTACGGTTATCAACCCCTCGAGGGTACTCACCATTAGGCTGTTGCTTTGCAGGGTAAAGGTAACGACCGGGACGGTTGATGGCCAAGGCTCAAACGCTATTGACAGTGATTCAGGTGAGGTCCAGTACGGTCCAGTAAGGTCCAGTAGGTTTAGTAAGGCCTGATACAGTAGTTACTACTAACAATGACCCTATTCGTTAATGTCTGCGGATACTTTTGTGTCGTAATGAGAGCAAAATATATGCAACAGAAAAGCGCCAAATAGAATTTGTGTATACCAGTCTGTGGATTATTTCTTAATTACCCTATCAGGGGGTTTCCTAGAGATATTGCTTTCAGTGGTTATCACAAAGTCGAACTCTGAGAAGTAGAGTGTTGCATCGCTTGCAATGAGATTTTTAATGGAGGGGTTTTAAGTTGAATTGTGAGATAACAATGAAAACAATATACTGTTTTTCGCATGGAAGTCGAGCCTCCTCGGAGACAAAGTCGTATGTGCTAACTTCATCTATTAGTGATTAACCTTTAAAGGGATACTTCGGAAGCAAATTTTAAGATTGCGGTATTCCCACGATCAGTTACACGAACAGAACATAGCCGTGAAATATCTCACTTGAAAACGAATGAGGAATCATAACAACGACTTTAGAAATTTGGAAAAAAAATCTGGCTTCCACTCCGGAGCAGGGTATTGATACGATATTGGGTCGGCGCTAACAGCGGCCGCACCTTTGGAGGTCGCAGTGCAAGCCAGCAAGTACATATACAAATCAAAAATGGCCGAAGCTCTGTGGCTCTGTCGTTTTCCTACATTATCATTCACCTGCTTGCACTGTGGCATTGAGGAGTGCTCAGTCACCCTCCCAGGTGTATATCGCTCGATGAGCGACCCCTGGTTTGCCAATTCCGGACTATGCGCAGCTACCCAGAGCTGACGAGCCGCAAACACGGCGAAACACGTGTCCTCTGGTGCTGTCGCATCGTTCCAGGAGTATCTGTTTCTCTGCGTGCAGCCATAGAAGCCATCTTAATCTGTAATTTTGAATTTCAAACACGTCTAGTGTCATTTACTTGTTTCTTTAATGGCTTTTTTTTCCTGCATTATAATTCACTGGCTTGCACTGTGGCATTGGGGAGTGCTCAGTCACTCTCCAAGGTGTATTTCGCTCGCTGAGCGGCCCCTGGTTTGCCAATTCCGGACTATGCTCAGCTACCCAGAGCTGACGAGCCGCAAAGACGGCGAAACACGTGTCCTCTGGTGCTGTCGCATCGTTCCATGAGTATCTGTTTCTCTGCGTGCAGCCATAGAAGCCATCTTAATCTGTAATTTTGAATTTCAAACATGTCTATTGTCATTTACTTGTTTCTTTAATGGCTTTTTTTCCTGCATTATAATTCACTAGCTTGCACTGTGAATTGATGTGTGCTCAGTCACTCTCCCAGGTGTATGTCGCTCGCTGAGCGACCCCTGGTTTGCCAATTCCGGACTATGCGCAGCTACCCAGAGCTGACAAGCCGCAAACACGGCGAAACGCGGGTCCTCTGGTGCTGTCGCATCGTTCAATGAGTATCTGTTTCTCTGCGTGCAGCCATAGAAGCCATCTTAATCTGTAATTTTGAATTTCAAACATGTCTATTGTCATTTACTTGTTTCTTTAATGGCTTTTTTTCCTGCATTATAATTCACTGTCTTGCACTGTGGATTGATGAGTGCTCAGTCACTCTCCCAGGTGTATATCGCTCGCTGAGCGACCCCTGGTTTGCCAATTATGGAGTATGCGCAGCTACCCAGAGCTGACGAGCCGCAAACACGACGAAACACGTGTCCTCTGGTGCTGTGGCATCGTTCCATGAGTATCTGTTTCTCTGCGTGCAGCCATAGAAGCCATCTTAATCTGTAATTTTGAATTTCAAACATGTCTATTGTCATTTACTTGTTTCTTTAATGGCTTTTTTTCCTGCATTATAATTCACTAGCTTGCACTGTGAATTGATGTGTGCTCAGTCACTCTCCCAGGTGTATATCGCTCGCTGAGCGACCCCTGGTTTGCCAATTATGGAGTATGCGCAGCTACCCAGAGCTGACGAGCCGCAAACACGGCTAAACACGTGTCCTCTGGTGCTGTCGCATCGTTCCAGGAGTATCTGTTTCTCTGCGTGCAGCCATAGAAGCCATCTTAATCTGTAATTTTGAATTTCAAACATGTCTATTGTCATTTACTTGTTTCTTTAATGGCTTTTTTTCCTGCATTATAATTCACTGTCTTGCACTGTGGATTGATGAGTGCTCAGTCACTCTCCCAGGTGTATATCGCTCGCTGAGCGACCCCTGGTTTGCCAATTCCGGACTATGCGCAGCTACCCAGAGCTGACAAGCCGCAAACACGGCGAAACGCGGGTCCTCTGGTGCTGTCGCATTGTTCAATGAGTATCTGTTTCTCTGCGTGCAGCCATAGAAGCCATCTTAATCTGTAATTTTGAATTTCAAACATGTCTATTGTCATTTACTTGTTTCTTTAATGGCTTTTTTCCTGCATTATAATTCACTGTCTTGCACTGTGGATTGATGAGTGCTCAGTCACTCTCCCAGGTGTATATCGCTCGATGAGCGACCCCTGGTTTGCCAATTCCGGACTATGCGCAGCTACCCAGAGCTGACGAGCCGCAAACACGGCGAAACACGTGTCCTCTGGTGCTGTCGCATCGTTCCAGGAGTATCTGTTTCTCTGCGTGCAGCCATAGAAGCCATCTTAATCTGTAATTTTGAATTTCAAACACGTCTAGTGTCATTTACTTGTTTCTTTAATGGCTTTTTTTTCCTGCATTATAATTCACTGGCTTGCACTGTGGCATTGGGGAGTGCTCAGTCACTCTCCAAGGTGTATTTCGCTCGCTGAGCGGCCCCTGGTTTGCCAATTCCGGACTATGCTCAGCTACCCAGAGCTGACGAGCCGCAAAGACGGCGAAACACGTGTCCTCTGGTGCTGTCGCATCGTTCCATGAGTATCTGTTTCTCTGCGTGCAGCCATAGAAGCCATCTTAATCTGTAATTTTGAATTTCAAACATGTCTATTGTCATTTACTTGTTTCTTTAATGGCTTTTTTTCCTGCATTATAATTCACTAGCTTGCACTGTGAATTGATGTGTGCTCAGTCACTCTCCCAGGTGTATATCGCTCGCTGAGCGACCCCTGGTTTGCCAATTCCGGACTATGCGCAGCTACCCAGAGCTGACAAGCCGCAAACACGGCGAAACACGTGTCCTCTGGTGCTGTCGCATCGTTCCATGAGTATCTGTTTCTCTGCGTGCAGCCATAGAAGCCATCTTAATCTGTAATTTTGAATTTCAAACATGTCTATTGTCATTTACTTGTTTCTTTAATGGCTTTTTTCCTGCATTATAATTCACTGTCTTGCACTGTGGATTGATGAGTGCTCAGTCACTCTCCCAGGTGTATATCGCTCGCTGAGCGACCCCTGGTTTGCCAATTCCGGACTATGCGCAGCTACCCAGAGCTGACGAGCCGCAAAAACGGCGAAACACGTGTCCTCTGGTGCTGTCGTATCGTTCCATGAGTATCTGTTTCTCTGCGTGCAGCCATAGAAGCCATCTTTATCTGCAATTTTTAATTTCAAACACGTCTAGTGTCATTTACTTGTTTCTTTAATGGCTTTTCTTCCTGCATTATAATTCACTGGCTTGCACTGTGGCATTGATGAGTGCTCAGTCACTCTCCCAGGTGTATATCGCTCGCTGAGCGACCCCTGGTTTGCCAATTCCGCACTATGCGCAGCTACCCAGAGCTGACGAGCCGCAAACACGGCGAAACACGTGTCCTCTGGTGCTGTCGCATCGTTCCATGAGTATCTGTTTCTCTGCGTGCAGCCATAGAAGCCATCTTAATCTAATTTTGAATTTCAAACACGTCTAGTGTCATTTACTTGTTTATTTAATGGCTTTTTTTCCTGCATTATAAGGGTGCATTATAAGGGTTTGCATTTGTCATGACAAAAGCGCATGCGCTGCTCTCTTTCCCTTGTACATAACCCTCTCCCATATATAAAGCTTGTTCTTGTCACCAAACCCTAGTCCCGTCGAAGGCAGCGCTGACTGCCGAAACGTCGACCCCTATCCCTATATGTGTTAATAAACTCCCCTTTGTGTTTTCCTGTAAGCTCTTTGTCGTCTTCTGATTTTTCCTGCTTATATATATATATATAGATAACGAACGTTGAGATCAATGGGAGACGGAAGACAAAAGGGGAAGTAGTCAAACAGGGTTTACTAAAGCTTAAAAGTTATAAAAGCTAGGCGCGACGTATTCATTACGGCGTAAGCTGCGCTTTCGTCAGGACGAAATAGCTGAATGTAACTACGAGGCTGATAAGGGGTTTTACAATGCCGTCACAATTCTAGTAGGACAAATTCCCGCCCCACGGCGGTTGTCAATGGGGTGTATCCCAGAATGCTTCTGTGTCAGGACCAGGGGTGAGGTCATAGTCCTTGTAGGTCAGTGGGGTTTTTGACCCGGCTGAAACGAAAAGAAGAGAGCAGGGTAGTTAAGCATTTTATTGTTGACAGTATAGCGCTGGCATACCGTAAACAATGTTTTTTGAACAACAATGAATGATTTTTTTTTTGCGGAACGCGACTGGGAATGCTCTACTGCGCTGGACAAAGGTTTACGGAACACGCCCCAGTGCATTCTTTCCTGGAAGCTACATGGTAGCAGCGAATTTTTCCGTGCGGACATCTACATATGTGCGTTACCTTGTGCGTTACTTTTGCGTTACTCATGTGCGTTACCTTGGCGCATGCTTGTAGGTCCGTACGGTCCCATTTGCTGCTAGGGTGTTACTTTGAGAAAAGATATTTGCCGGAGCCTGTCTCGTAAACTTTTGTCCAGCACTGTAAGTTAACGTTGGTGTATTGTATATATCCTGTCATGTATGTATTGTTTTTCTGTTGACAGGGTTTGGCGAAACTAATACCACACTGCTTTACTCGGACTACAAGAACTGCGCTGTTGGACTTTTCCATGGAGGAAATGTCAAGGATGGACCACGTAAGTAATTATCTTGTTGTCTCACGTTAAACTGGATTGAGACCAAGTTATCTTTCGACCAAAGAAGCGTTGAAACCAATGACAAGAGAAAAATCTCTTACTGGGCGGAATATGTTATCGTCGCAACAATGCCACTGTCAAGGTCTGGTACTGTCCTGTCCCTTGGCTTGTACTAAATACGGGCCACGATTACGTAGCAGGTTCTGCGACAATATTGTGCGTAAAGGCTTAACCGAGAAACAACGCTGATTGGTAGGTTTCGCGCGTCCTAGCCTTTTTTCAGCGGTGTTACAGATCTGTAATGTGGTACTTGATTGTGGAGGGACGTATTGTGCAAACTAAACCACATCGATGTCGGATGAAAATAGGTTGAAAATGAAGAAGTCCCAATAACACATCTATTCCCAACCTTGATCGACGTCTAAGGCAACTTACCCAGCGCACAAAAGATTACCGTTCTTTGAGAGTTTTTCATGGTTCAAGGACCTTCACCTGAACCTTTCCTATTTTCGAGAAGAACCGCTCTTGTGTGATCGACTTTTGTGTCCCACACCCTGAACAATAACAGCTATTCCAGAGTTTCTCGTATGGCGAGAACCTTACTCTGAACCTTTCCTATGTCTGTAGAGAGGGGGAGAATGGATAAGGGCCTGCCAGCGTCCCAGTTTTGACGAACATTTTAAAGGTGAAAAATACGGGGAGGCCTAATAACTCCAAAAAAGTTGCTCGTCGAAGGTTCATTTTTGGGCTACAGTGACCTTCACTTGCAGTGCCACATTGGTCCAGCGTTAAAACTCTATTCGCGATTAAAATTCGAACGGAGCGATACTCCATTCAAACTTCGTGGAGTTACACCATTTAACGAAGTAACATATCAACTATTCGGATCTCCAATAATTTTATGCACTTTGCATCGGTTCTGTCCTATATTATAAGAATGGGGAGTAGATATATGCACCTCACTGTGTACCAGTGGCGTATCCACGAGGGGGGGGGCTAGGGGGCTCGAGCCCCGCCGGGTGTATCCCGTTTGAAACTTTGAAACATAACCTTTCAAGAATAAACACGTAAGTAGGCACGGTTAATAATAAAACTCCCAGAATATATGCTTAAAGGTCAACGCACAAAAATAATCGTTCAAATATCCCCGTGTAAATAAAAACGCTAAGGAATCCCCGGTGAAGAATATGTCGTTAAAAATAAATCGTTTGAGAATCCCCCCAAATCAACCATACGGTTGCTACTGTCACGTGGTATGGCCGCGAGTGAAATAGACAATCCGCTTCGACAAATAGTCCCAAAGTCGTCGAATTTAATTGGACTCCTGCCATGAGTATACTTCGTACATCGGACGAGTGATACACGAAGCACACGATACACGAAGCAAGCGTGCTTCACTTGAACGTCAGTGTAAAGTGAACTCAGAGCACACGCACGAACGAACGAGCGCTCAGCACTGCCACAGTTCCCGTCGACGCTTTTTCAAGCGAAATAACGCGGGACATGCATATAATGCATAGGCTTTTCTACGCTAGAAAGGAAAACATAGCAACAACACACACACAGAACAAATATGGCAGCCCTGACAGAACACTAGGTAGAGGGTGAGAGCTAACAAGGGCAAAAACCACCAACATAAGCTATGTCTTAGTGCTATCCTCTGCGTAGAGATACACATCTATCCTACCGCTGTCGTGTTGGGCAATTGGATATATTTTGAAACAGTTTATTTTTAACGATATATTTTTAAGCAGTTTATTTTTAGCGATATATTTTCGTGGTGGATTCTTGAGCGATTGTTTTTTGGGCGGGGATTTTTGCGTGGTTGATTCCTTATCGGGGAATTTGATGCAGTTTATTGTGAAACAATATATTTTGAGAGAGGTTTTCTTAAAGGATTTATTCTTAAAGATTATTAGTCTAACCCCCGCCCCGCCTACCTGCCACGACCCGACCCACGCAAATCGTGCAAATTCGAGGAGAAAATAAGATATGGGGGGGGACCAATGTGACGATCGCGAAAGTTCTTGCAGTTCATGGCGTCTATCTAAGCAACACTCTTGAATGGTTTTCAAAGTATGAGCTTTTCAAAATAGTTCCAATCTCGTGACACCACCTCATTGGACATAACAGCCTATGTAATCGTATTGTGAACGTCCACATCAATTATTTTCGTTCATTTTTTTTCAACCGCATTTTGCGGTGTGCACAAGTATGTGTGTGTTGTCGCACCCAGGATCAGCGGGGAGGGGGGCGAGTTTTCGTATCGAGCCCCCCTACCTTGGAGGTCTGGCTACGCCACTGCTGTGTACGTATCTACTACATACGGTACATATCACTGCACAACTTATATTGGTTGAGAAATTATTTCCCTTTCCCGTACTCACACACGGACATAACCAGGAACACAATGTAACTGTTGCCTCTCACTCCATGCGATCAAAGTGTGAACACCAAATTCTGTTACAGGCAACACTACCGCCTCTGGAAACGTTTTTAATTAAGAATGTTACTTTCATTCTACTTCGGCATTACGTGATTATGATCGCAAGTCATTCGCATTCATTCGAAGTCCCACTGAATCATGTAAAACGTTGTATATCATGACATGTGGCGTGTATCTTTCTACAACAATTGCAATGTTCTGCACTTATTTCGCTGCGGTTCAATGAAAAGTGCCATAGCCGTTAACATGCTATTAACAAAGTTATAATTGACTTGTACATATTTACTTTTCGTGTTGTAGATCTATCCGTCACGAAAACGACAGGTGACTATAGATAACTGTCAAAACCTACCTGCCCAGTTATGTCACCTAATGCCACACCCGTGTGCCAACATGCAACTTAGACTGCAGCAACTTTGCTGCGGAACGCAAAGTATTGTAAATGAGCTATTCCAACGCGAACTGTGCGACTGTGCAATGAGCGAGCTCACATCTCCATTTTTTATTTCTCCTATCATCATCACCTTCATGTACTAAAAGCTGGTGCAACGATTTATGTTTCGGCTATAGTTTCAAAGCTTACAGTGGCCTGCGTTTGTTTACTCTATTGCTGTTGATTAATGATCACATGTCATCATGGTTTTACGAGCCTCGTGATACCATATCAATGTTTCGCAGATCTGGAACTCTTTAAGTACAGCGCCGGCGCAGACGACAGCCAGGCTCTTCAGTGCTGCGAAGAACGCTTCGCAGAGGAACTTCAAAGGCAGGCCAAAACAGCAGCTGATGTTATTGAGGTCAACAAGGACTGCGTTTATCCTGAATAGACTTCCGAGTAAAACTGTCCTGCGACGACAGGTCAAATAAAGATTCCAGCATTTTTAACGGCTGTGTATGAGTGTTTTGCTTATTCTTCAACATCAGAGCTCAACTTTACATTAAAACACGTCAGAGCTAACCCCTGCACAGCATGTTACTAGTACTTGGTTCAGGGGAGACAGGGACATACAGGCCTTTACATGTTACCACCTCATGTTGCGTGACGTTCGGGCGGAAAGCGAGCGTCGGCGCTTTTAAATCGGTTCAGGACAGAAGACCCCTGCCGAGCATATCATGCGGGCAAATAATTCGGCAATGACGACACTAGTCTCACACCTTGCAATCATTAAAGGGAGACTCCACACCAAAAACGTCTCGAAGGAACTGTGCGACATCAGTCTGTTCCGTATGATATTTTATTGAATAACATTTCTCACCCTAAAGTGGCACAGATAATTAGAAAGGGATATTTTCTAGATATAGGACGAATTTAGAATTTCTCGAATCCGAATTCGAGAAAGGTTCTACGAATCTACAAAGCTTACGAATTTCGTATCTTTCGAATATTTCCCCCGAAAAGAGTTTAAAAAGCAAGGGAGAAAACTCTCCTACTGAAAAATGTTTTGCAGCAGAATTTGATATGTTTGTTTAGCGAGAACAAATTTCGGGTTCTTCCTAAGTGTAACTTATTTGACATGTTGTTCATCGACTACAGAAAATACATTAATTCAAGAGTCTGAATACCCTCCATAAAACTAAGAAACAATCGAACCAAAGCTGTGTTAGTTTTAAACTTCTAATATCGGAGCTTGATGTTGTGGTTTTGGCGCGCCCCTGTGGCCGCCGGCAAAGCAGGCCTGGGGGCGCCCATTTTAAAAAGAAACAAACGAAAGTCGTTGGTAGATTCGAAATATTCGACTCGTTGTTTTGGGCAATGAGATTCGGACTCACGAATCTCGAATCCCTGCCTAGGACTCGAGGATTCTCGGATTCGGATGTCACGTCCCTAATATTTCCCTATAAGTAATTTGGCGCTCCTCCACGAAAAATCAGTCTAGCAACAGTGGGCTTCACTTCACTTCAGTGGGCTTTCTGTAAGTTTTGCATGTACCGATGGTGAATATTTTAGAACGAGATTGAAGAAGCAGATGACTGGTCATCCATGTGGCAGAACTTACAAAGCCCGTGCACGGAAAACATCCGGTGGCCCACACTTGACTACCGGTGGCATTACGCACAGTACAGGAGGTTAGAGCGGGTACACACGGAAGTTTCGGTTTCGTTTTGAACTTCCCAGTTTTTTTGGGAAATAACGAGTACCTGACTGCCAAACTAACTTTATATCTCATTTCGGAAGAATGTGTCCAACTCATTTATAGAGCTAATATATGGTTGCGCATTGTCCAAGAGCCGTAAGTCTTAATCACTATGCCACGGGAGCTGGTAAATCATCAAGACTGAGATTGTTCTGCTGATTTTTTTTCCGTTCCCGTTCCATCTTTGAAGAAGAACAGTCTCTGTTTAAAACATCGACGGCTTTCGTCCTGAGGGCATCTCCTTTCATAATAATTACCGGTTCGCTGGATTTCTACCCGTCAAGGCAAATCAGTGTGCAATGAATGACACTCTTTTGATACTCCTAATTTGGAACGAGAGAATATGCCTCCTTGTGATCATGTACAGGGTTCGCCATGGCAAACTTCGGAGTTTGTAACGAAGATAAAACTCATGGGCAGTTACACTTGTGTTCCCTTCACTGACTGAGTGGCGAAGCCCAATGCGCTGTCGCGCGCCTCACCCCCAGCCAGCCGTTTATTCGTCATTTTTTCCCCCAAAAAACTGGATGAGCTCATGGCGATTTCCCGGTGACTGGACTTCGCCGTTTTTTCTGCCCGTACTCGTGAAAATCGACGGAAATCGTGAAAATCGTGAAATTCGTTTTTGTCCCATCCAGAGTAGGCGCTGTATGAGCTCTCGGCCGATCGTCGGTGGCTGGACTTTGCCATTTTACCGCGGCGGTACTCCAAAAAGGCCGACGGTAAATCGTTTCTTGCCGTCCAGACTTGGCGCTGGATGAACCCTTGGCCGATCGCCGCTGACTGGACTTTGCATTTTTACGCGGCCGTGCCCCTAAGGGCCGCCGGTGAATCGCTTTTTCCCATCCAGAGTGGGAGCTTTATGAGCTCTCGGCCGATCGTCGGTGAATGGACTTTGCCATTTTACCGCGGCCGTACGCCAAAAAGGCCGACGGTGAATCGTTTCTTCCCATCCAGACTGGGCGCTGGATGAGCCCTGGGCCGATCACCGCTGATTGGATTTTGCCATATTTACGCAGCCGTGCCCCCAAGGGCCGCCGATGAATCGCATTTTTGCCATCCAGAGTGGGCGCTGGACGAGCTCTCGGCCGATCGCTGGCGACTTTGCCATGTTTTTTCGCCTTCGTCCTCTGCGGCGACGGGAACGGGAACTACCGGGAACACTATCGTCCACCTGTAGCTGCCCAACAAAGGTTATGGGCCAAAGCGCAGTCACAGCTGCAGCAAGAGCAAGACTTTGAGCGGCCGCAACATTGCTACTGCTTTTTTGAGAAGTCGCCCCGGAAGTCATTGAAGATGGAGGAGGCTTCGAAGAGCTCCCATGTCGAGAAGCTGGAAGGGTACAACTACCCGACTCGGAGATTCAAGATGATAGTCTACCTTAAGACGAAAGGTCTGTGGAAAGCGATTGAGGACGATCCGCCGACAGCCACGGAAGCCAGAAGCTCTTGGAACAAGAAGGATGAGGAAGATCTGAATGTGATCGCTCAGACGCTATCAAGTAGCCAGACACCTACGTGATTAACCAGACGAGCGCCAAAGGTGCGTGGGACCGTCTGGAGCAAGTTATTCGAGGACGAGCCCTAGAAAAGAAGTTAGCCCTCCATCGTGAGATGAACAGAGAAGAACGTAATAAGAGCATAAGAAATAAAGAATATGAGAAATAGAGAGAATAAGAAATAAGAACATAAGAAATAGAGAAGAACACTACTGTTTACCTCTAGCTGCCCAACAAAAACAAATAAGAACAGTGTCGAGAAGCTTAACTAGATGTTAGAGGACGTATTATGCCCCAAAATTTTACGTCGATATATTGCCACTTGCTCCGCTTCTCTGCGGATAAACAGTGAAAATGAAAAAGAAAAAAATGCCGCTGCCTAACATTTCCAATCGGCTATACCTGTGTTTCAGCTCCTCTCCGTCAGATGGCAAAACAGTCTAATGCGGCGTTGTAGAGGACATCGAAACCAAGTGAACAAGTGGAACTGAATGCAGAGTCGCACTCTGCAACGCCGCGTTCGACCCTGTCGCCATCTGACGGAGAGGAGCAGAAACACAGGTATAGCCGATTGGAAATGTTAGGCAGCGGCGTTTTTTTTTTAATTTTCAGGATTTATCCGCAAAGAAGTGGACCAGGCTGCAGTATCGACATCAAATTTTGGGACTTAGTACGACCTGTAAAATCTACTTTAACTTCCCGACGCTGTTTTTATTTGTGTTATCTTCGTTACGAAGTTTATCTTGGCGATGCCTGTATATTCGTGCAAATCTTCACAAATATGTGCGAGGAAATGCGAGGTTGTCTCGCAGCATACACGTGTTGACGCTGGACCCACATCCCACGCTATCGTGGGTAGGCAGCGACAGTGTATCAGGGTTGCGGAGTTGCCACTACGGAGTTCGAATGATTCTGGAATCATGTATCCAGATTTAGCAGAGCCCAGAATGGAATTGGAATGGAATGGTCTGGGTGACCCGGTGGCCATTTTGGTTTCAGCGCGCTGCTTTCTGCCCTCGCACCCTTTGCACCGCACCTGCACACGAACAAGAGTGAAATAACCTTGCCTTTCTGGCTTTCCCGTGCTAGGTAATGTCAACATCCTCTAGCACAGCTGGACTTGCCAGTGTGGTTACCGGTCATTTTCCTTTATTGAGGGGATTAACAGAATAGGATTGTCAAGGAGGTGAACCCGAGACCTTCGGCTGGACAGTGGCCTTGCTGCGGCCAAGACTCCAATCTCAGACAGACAGGAAAAAATACGGTTGAACATTTATTGAGTACATGTTTGAGAAAAAGCATGGCAGTCTTGGAAAGATTGATTCCTTTGACGCTGGGAGTGGTTCCGCGGAAGTGACAGATCATGTCTATCGAATAGAATTGTGTTGCCAAACGCCATTCCGGGACTGGGAACTGACACTATTCATTCCGAGGGGCTGAAAATTATTACAAATCTCCCTTCCTTGGAATGGAACTGGCACGGAATGGGAGACACCATTCCGCAACCCTGATTGTGATCGCCTTCAGGTGCAGACAAATGAGTTCCCGCTACAGAGGTGAACAACGGGGGCACTTGTCACCCGTTTGCGAATGTGATTGCACACTTTGAGGGTCTGAGCATTCACACTAGTCTCACTTCTCCCTCCCGTAATTGCAAATTGCACTGTACAGGTTTGGTACAAAAGTTTACGGAACACGTGAGTGGCATACTTTTCCTTCCGTGAGACACCCTAGCGGCCGCCAAAAGAGTGTGAGTTCACTGTTACGGAGGGATGGAAGTGTGCGCTGTTCGCGACACCCTGTGGTACTTCCTGTGTCACTTGGGTGTACCTGGGATGAAAGCTACCGCTGTGTGCCGCCAACAGCTTACCCTTCCCCCCGTCTGAAACCGTGAACCCACCCGCTTCCAGCGGCCGCTAGGGTGTTGCACCGAAGAAAAAGTACACCACTCGCGTATTCTCTAAACTTTTGTCCCAACCTCTACATACCTGGTTGGGAAGGTGCGGACAGAACAGGAGCATCAAGTGAAGTTGTGGATTGCACTGCGATTCAGCTTGTATACCACAGTGAGATTTCGGTATAAGAACTGATACACCGCGGCGTTTAGTTTCGAAGCGCGTACACTGAACAACAGTAGTATAGAATAGAGACTAACAACGAAGAATTTTCTCTAATCTAAAAGAAGCCTGTTCTAATCCAATTGTAATCCTATTCTAAGCCAAAATCCAGTTCTAATCCAACACAAGCCAATTCTAGGCCATCTGGTGGTCGCCATTAGCTCCGCCCAGTTCTCATTGATTGGCCCTTCCTAAGCCAACTGATCGTTGATTGTTTGACCGTAGCTCCGCCCCTTTATGCTAATTACTTGGCTCCACCTAGTTCACACTGATTGGTGCATGCCGTCACCGAGTTCCGCCCTTTTCTAATCAAATTCTAAGCCAAAATCCAGTTCTAATCTAACACAATCCAGTTCTAATTCAACGCGATCCAATTCTAATCCAACACAAGCCAGTTCCAAGCCATCTGATTGGTCGACCTCCGATTGGCCCGGCTCACTGATTGGCTGACAAACATAGCCTTCATCAGCGCCTGCCAGATGGCGTGCTGGACAGTGGCCTTGCTGCGGCCAAGACTCCAATCTCAGACAGACAGGAAAAAAATACGGTTCAACATTTATTGAGTACATGTTTGAGAAAAAGCATGGCAGTCTTGGAAAGATTGATTCCTTTGACGCTGGGAGTGGTTCCGCGGAAGTGACAGATCATGTAGACTTCTCCGGGACAGTGGCTCAGAAAAATTTCGTCCTCCGTGCGTTGGCACTTCCGCGTGCACTGGATATCTTCGTAGCTATTGCTCACATCAAGCGAGTGAAGGCACGTGTGCAGTGATCCAGTAGCGTTCCTGTCCAGGTTAATGCTGGACCGCATAAGTACCATGTTGCACTCTCTGATGGCCAAGATGTCGCCCGGGTATTCATGCGCGTACGTGTGCTTATCCTCCTCCAGCTTGATGCTCGCCGGCCTTCAGCGTCAGCGCGCACGAGACGAGTGAGAAGAGAACGAGGTCCCACATCCTTCCACTGCCGCAGTCCAAATGACGCTACACCTTCACATCCTCTGCATTATCTGAGGGGGGAAAGAACGCGAGGTAAAATCCCGCTATCTACGTCATCCACTCGAGCTTACCATATAAGCAGCTTCCGTACGGGAAGGAGTCCCTGTCATTGTAGGGGTATTAATTGTCATCGTATGCCATCAGACTTCTTTTCACGTTTTTGATGGTGTACATGCACTGTTTCTTTCTCAGTATTGACACCTGTTCGTGCGATAAGCTAGTGTGTTTGAATAGGGTATCGTGGTACGTATCATTGAGGAGGTGTTTGCGCAGAATGTTCTTTTTGACCCCTTTAGTTCTTGCTATCTGTTTTGCACCGGCTAATTTGCTGGAATATATTTTGGCTTTCAAGCATGTTACTTCCTCTATGCGTATGCTGCCCGTTTCATTTTCGAACGTGCCAAGCCTACCGCGGTTCCTCTCGCTGTACAGTGGATGACCCCCATCAAAAGAAAATCGCGAAGGCGAAAAAGGCGATCGCTCGTAACTGATCTTCATAGTCGTTGCAGAATATGTCGAGGATCAGAGAATTCGTGTCAAAGTAGCAGGTAATCACCAGACAAGTGAGCTTAGTGAGCAGGGCTTCATAATAGGACGAGTACATAGTTAACTTATTCAGTTCTAAAATCTTGAAGCCAATCTCCAGGGGGAAACCAAACCGCAGTTTTCTTTTGCGCATTTCGTACATGATGCAATCGGGGGCCAAAATTTGCATTCACACACATTCTGCCCGACTCCCGAGGCACGTCGAACGCCCAACTTCGTCACATCGACATTCCACACGACTTCGAACGTCGTGGCCGAGGCAACGCGTCTAGCAACATTGTCCTCAGTGTAGGGACGCAGGAATGGTGGCTGGCGAAATTTTAGAATTCGGTAAATTTTCGTCACCCTCATGGCCATTCTACAATAGAGCGCAAACAGCACATAATGAACCACGTACTCGACCTTGTCCTTGCGCGTGACCAGCAGCTTTTGGCTGTTGGCTGGGTGATACATTAACTCTTCGACGAGCCCTCGCCGGAAAGGCGAGTGCCATTCTTTGGGACGACCGCCTTCTCTGGAGCCAGGCGGAAGTACCGCGTCAGCGCTTGGATAGATTTTGCATACTTCAAGTTGCACACCTACACGTATCCCCCGTCCGAATCCATAGGGTGACACATAAAATCCACAAAGCTAAAATCCTCGACCAATTCGAAATCGCCGACAGGGAGGTGCTTTATCACACTTAATCCGTAAAGATTGTTGCAATCTATGCATGATATGGTACAGCTCCTCTTTATCGGGATCACAGCCACTGCACAGAGTGTTGTTAGCCCGTAAATGATGCCTGCTCGCCTGACACAGCCCGCCTTTAACACCCGATTCGATGATCCGGTACAAGTCCTCGTCGATGATCAATTCCAATTTTACCTGCGTGTAATTTAGGGTGCATAGCCACGAATAGAATGCCAGAGACATGCAATGAAGCAATTCCAACCCGCGGGCGTCCTGGCACAGGCGTCGGAACTGCTGCATTACGTGAGCATGTAATAGGGCACCCGTTTTCAGGTACAATGCATTATAATCCCTCAGATTCGAGCATCCAGAACGCTCAAATACGTGCAATGCGTACTGATAGTCTTCGGCGTTTATGTCCTCCCCCGTCAGATCATTTCGAAAGGCAGATTTTGCCGCCAGAGCCAATTCGTTGTACACGTCGAAAGAGCTAACGTGGCTGTACGGGAATACATCTTTACGAAGCAAAATTTCATAGTCGTCTCCAAATACCTGCTTCAGGCATTGGAACGCCTCTGCGCGCCCACAGATCTGCCACGAGCTCTCTCAGCCATGAATTGAGGAACTGCATGGTGTCCCTGAATAGGAAGGTGCCAATTTCGAAGGATCGAATTTTTTCCATGGAACTGGCCCCAATGAAGGGAGCTCGCTTCCTCCCAAGAAGGTGAAATTCCTGCAGCAGTCCGGCCACATCATGGGTCAGATTGTGCACCATGATGGGCAGCTTTTCTCTCGTCGTGCACGCCACGCTCCAGGGTTTGCACAGCGTCGCGATGTAATTTGTCGCGCCAGCAGTAGAACGCTTGGAATTGTCGTGATGCCGAACACGGCGTAGATCTTGCGCAATCTAAGTCCTCTGATTGGCTGATTAAGCCTACTGAACATAGCCTTCGTTAGCGCCCGCGAGATGGCGCGCTCGACAGCGACCCCGCTGCGGCTTTATCTCAGATGTCCAAACTTAATACGTTAGAGCGCCACCAGATGGTGCAACTCAGGTGCATCAACTCCACGTGGTGCCACATATCATGCTCCCATTTCACTGCAAACAAGTTGCGGGACATCATACACGAAATCTTGGACGAGTACCTATCGGCTTACAGGGAGCAATCACTGCGCGAGGAGGAGCTCCAGGAACTATGTCAGGAAGAAATAAGAGCCCTGGAGAAGACCATCAATCGCACTAAGAGCTATGGATGAAAATAAAGATGCATCACACCTCGCTACACAGTCTGCTCAAGTTATTCCACTATGCACATGCAGTTCCAGCACCCTGCTCGAATTCTCATCTCTGGCGCGTCCTTGTGTGGCAAGACAGTGCTCACGCAGAATATAATGAGACACTCGTAGTTATTTAGCATTCCACCGCAGAAGACGCTTCACACACGAAAGTATGCACCTGGATGGGAAAGAGATTTTGATAGCGTGGAGTTCATTGACAGGATAGCCACAGAGTAGGATTAACAATATCCCACTCACAGTTATTCACGATCAAATCACAGGAAAGGGGTTTTTAGCAGAGGTAGAGTCACTGTTTGTGACTGTTAGCCACAATAACAATGTGTCCATTGCGAAGCCTTGTTCTATCACAACGCTGCTGTTCGAATGATATCCTTGAACGCCAGTTATATAGTATTGTTCCACAACGCTTGGTCCATACAACAGATTGAAACTTTCGGACGTGAAGTATTCGGGAAACAGGGGCTCTCCTATTTCCTCGACGCATATAACCAGGCGATGGAGAAGGCGCACGGTTATTTAGTTGTGGATCTTCACTCTCAAACACCTCCGTCCCTTAGCCTGCGAACGGGTATTGTACAGCACGAGCGACAGTTCCTGTTTACGCCCGCGAAATGACGGATCTTAGGAGACATCTCACGCTCCTCAAAGTATTGGCCACCAGTAAACCGGCGCACCGTGCAGAGTTACTTAAAGAGCTCAGCTTTGACGACATTCGAGTCCTTTCGGAAATCTGTCTGAACATTCTACGCAGAAATATCCCACTTTCGACGGAACATCATAAAAACTTGAAGAAAAACAAAAAAAATCATCCGCTTTCTTGCTTACAAGTCACTTCATAAGTGCCCCCAGCACTTGAAGAAATATATTAGGGGACAACGAGGTGGTCTCACTCTGATACTTCCACTGCTCCTCTCAGGGCTCTCAAGTCTCATGGAGGGAGTTGCTGGACGAGCGATATCCAAAGCCATCGGTCATGGATCATAGAATAGAAATAGGCGAAGTTCTGAAATCCAACGATTTGGACGACGCGTAAGCGAGCAAACTACTGGAAGGTCTCTATTACTTGCTCAAGCACGTTCACTATCATCCTCCTCCTCCCCTGGAACCTGTCCACTCGGCACCCAAACCGGAACCCAATCAGTTTAGTCTTCTACCCTCCTTCGTTGATAAAGGACGAGCGAAATCTGTGCTAAAAGAAATTTAAACAAAGTTTTCACCTGGCAGGTGGATAATGTGCTAGCATATAGAGGTAAGCGAATCAACTGCTCAAACACTGTGGCTCTCGTGAGCTACTTAGCACGTCGTAGTGCCGACGAGAAGTAGTGTCGAGTAGTGTCGAAGTAGTGCTAGCGAGTCGTAGTGCCGAATCAAGAAACCCAGTTGGTGCATAAAAATATCGAGAATTATAAGTGCTCTGAAAATGCACCAAATTGCTCGCTGGAGCAAATATGGGGCCCTATAGACAGATCATGGAGAAAGGGTTAGGTGGAGTGGATCGGTACTGACATTATCACAAGCTCACACGCAGAGAAGTGATCGAAGAGCTGAAAAAAGAAGATGCTTGCACCATTCACAAGACCGTGAAATAAAAATTTAAGCAGCGTTCTACCATCGCAACTCAGGTGAGCGATTTATATGAGGCAGACCTTCTGGATATGCGTAAAATCAGAAATTTAATAAGGGCTACAAGTACATCTTAACGGTCATAGATATGCTATCGAGGTACCTGTACATGGCCCCATTCGCACACAAAATGTAAAGAAAGCTTCCAACGAGTTTTCCATCATGGAATTCCGAAGAATCTCCTCCTCGATCACGGAAGCGAATTTTGGGGATCCCCCATTCGTCAGTATTTTCAGTCGCTACTAAATCACTATACAACACAAGGTGGAATGAAGGCGGCCTCTTGTGAACGCGTGCAAAGAACAATTAGAGAAAGAATAACCAGGCATTCCACTAGTATGGGAAAGTTTAATTATATCAATGCCCTGCCGAAGATAGTGGCTATAATGACTGGGTACATTCCGTCACGGGCGAAAAGCCGAAAAACGTGAATGGCAGGAATGAAGTAGCTCTGTTCAACAGATTGGATCGTAAGACGACCCCGCGCGAGAACAACTATAAAGTAGGGGACTAGGTGAGGCTCGCTTTAGATCGCGTCGTGTTGGCCAAAGGGTATGACGAAAGGTGGACGGTCGAAGTGTTCGAGGTGTCGCGAAGGAGAAAGACTGATCCACCCACAGTGTACGTGAAAGATTCGATGGGAAATGAAATACTGGGATCATTCTATGAGCAGGAATTGCAGCCCATTCACCATCTTTCCTCGTACGATAAGTGACTCATATCCGCGATGATTAGAAAGAAGAAAATTAATGGGGTATTGCACTACTTCGTTTGTTGGCTCGGATACGCCAAAGATCGCGATTCTTGGGTGCCTGCCAGCGATGTCAGAAAATGGGATTTTTCATTCCCAACAGCTTCCTGAACGTGAACCAAGCGGCGGATAACCTGATAACGGTATCAACGGAGAAGGGGCAGAAAAAACAGCTTACGTTCGAAGACATGGACACACTATTGGATAAACTATTCCTCGAATATGGGATAGAGTGGCCTTACGAGGAAGATCACTGTGTGCTTAAGTTACCATCGCGCGAGCGCTCGGTGAAATTAATCGACAGACCGCTGCATCTCGCTTTTGGAATCACCAACATCGATGGAGGTTACCTGGAGGGCGGCAGAGTATGCACTGTCCCAAACGTGTTAAGGCTTGCGGAGGAAAGAGCCGTTATGGTGCGAGTTCGCAGGGTGGTATTGATCAATAACGATCTAATTTTAGAACCCCGATCGCTAATTACCGACACATTCAACGAATTCTTCGAACGGTACAGAATCAAGGGTGGAATAGAGATACACTTACTCGCTCGTTCTCCGGCGAATTTCAACTTGTCAACCGAGTTCCTGGACCTCATTCAGGGGAGGCGCATCAACGTTCAAGGATCCCGAAAACTCATCACGTGTAATCCCATAGTGAAGACGTACCACATTCACATAAATACTCGAGAGACGGAAACTCGGAGCATTTCACTTCCACCAAATTACTACGAAACACCTGAAGCTCTCGTGAGCGCCATCAATGAGCGTTTGCAACCCGAAGCTTCCCCCTCGTGCGATGCATGGGCGAGGAAGTGTTCATTGAGCTTGCGAGACAACGCGTCGCTTACATTATTCGATTACTTTGTGTACCTAGTAGGTTTCGGCGCGAAAACCGTATTTACCGAAAATGATACGGCCGTCGACGAAGTGACCATAGATCTTCCCAATAACTTTATTATGATATACACGGATCTCCTCACGCCCTTCGTATTGGGAAACGGGTGTCATCCCATACTGAAATTAATTCAATTCGTTTACAATAGGACGAAAGAGCAACTGAGTTTCAACTTTCTTCCAGTTCAGTACTTTAAGTTCGTGCAGCTCAAAATGTTCTTAATCACGGTCTCTATACGCGACGACACGGGTCGCAAGCTACCGCTACAAAATCGCTGTAAATCGACGCTGACGCTGCACTTTAAAGGAGTACAGAGGGCCATCCAAAAAAATTTCAGATTAAGACATCTAATGAAAGTGTATGTGTCATTATACCGAATAGCGCGAAAGGTTTTGATGTGTGCAATTTGTTTCCCAGAAAAAAACTCACATAAACATAGCTCCGGGCGTTCACCCTCAACTCGCCACTCCAGCTATAACGAGGATGAGGAGGTATGATGGCACGTCACCGATGACGGCATAAGGAGACTCGTTCTGGTTTGCCGGTCAGTGGGGGTCAGCGCCTTGTCCCTTTGCCGCCGTAAACCTGTTTTGCCAGTTTTCCCTGAGAATTGTGGATAGAAGGAGCGTCCGAAGCAATACCGAGCAAGGAGAAAGGCTTTATCAGAACCCCGAACAGCCGAGTAGCAGACGACAGCGGAGTAGCAGACAACATTTCTCTAGGCCAATCAGCGAGCGTTCTCCTTATAGCGTCAGCGCGAGGTTCCAGGCAGATCACAGGCTGGTACTGCTCTTCACCACCGTTGCGCACGGTCGCTTTTTGCGGCGTATTTGAAATTCAATTTGTGCGATAATTATGACTCTGTGGTGTAAATTACTTCGCATGGTGCATCTTAATGGCCTACTTAACAGTTTTATTGGAAGAAAACTGGGTGTTAAAAATGACTTCTGTGCTACTTTAAGCATTTACACTAAAGCGGGACCAATCTATGAAATTGACGTTCCGACGGTGTACAGCTCGCACCTGTACCAGAGGGGAGGCAGTTTCTTTTCTCAGCTCGGGCGTTTCGCTATTCCAGCCTTTAAACGCGTATCGCCCTACTTAAAAAAGACGGCCGTGTCCGCAGCTAAACGCGTAGCCAAAAATCTGTCGGAGGGAGACTCTTTGCGAAGAGCTCTTTAAAGATCGGCGAAAGATACGGGCCAAGAAATTCTCCGAGATCTCGGAGGGGCCGAGTGAAGAAAGAGGAGAAAGTTGTCTTCGACAGCATAAATCACTTCAGTTGCGCGGCAACAATTTAGTTGGGAGATGGACACGATTAACGTTGTACATCCCGCCGCTCCTCTGTTCAAGAAGTCAAAAACAATTATTTTCTGTGCCGGGAACGTAATGGCATATACTGAATGGGGAATACGAGCTCGATTACCCTGTCGCTGACATATACTCCCTCATTGAGTTCCAAGTGCGGAAGACGAAGAGTAGTGACGAAAGTCCACATCGTACGTGACGATGGGTCGCTGCTGGAAACACACGTTGGCGATCGGACGACCTACGACGAGGTCTACCTCGTCAACGCGTTCGCCAGCTCGCTTTTCAAGAACGTGGCCGTTTTCTTGAATGAGACCATGGTTACGAATAATAATTTGTATAGCTATAGAAGCTACCTGGATATTTGCTTCACGCCAGCACCACGGAGCAAAATACCATGCATAAAGTGGGTCTGCACACGCAAGAAGAAGCACGTCAATCGAAAAACAACATTCCCGCTCGTGGACCAGCCGAACGATACAAGCACACAGTGCGGCAAGACCGTCGACCTGGTTTCCAAGATCATCTCGGACATTTTCCTGCAGCCTTAGCTACTCATATTGGGAGTGGAAATTAGGCTTGTTTTTTATCAAGGCTCCGACGAATTTCGAATTATGAAGACCACTCAGGAGCAGCACAGGCATAAAGTGGAATCACGAGTGCCACCTTGTACATAAAGGAAACCACCGTGTCACCCGGCCTATTCCCTGCGCACGAAACGAAATTGCAGCAGCGCAGGGCTCTCTACACACTGGCCGGAAGTGAATCGCGTATTCGTTCGCTACCTGTTGGCAACCTGGATGCATGCCTGGAGGATTTATTTCCAGAGGAGATACCGTCTAAGGTGGTGGTTGCATTCGTGCCCACCTTAGCCTGCCAGGGAGCATTCCATCGCGACCCGTATCGATTTGCTAACTGCGACATTGAGTCGGCGACGCTCACTGTGACCGGGATGCAGCGAGTGGGCACGTTCGACATAATAACAACAATAACCTGAACCACCGAAGCTACTTCAACCTCTTGGAGCAGCTGTGCGAGAAGCACGTCTCCTACGAATATGACCACTACGTTGGAAACAAGTTCCTACTGTAGCGCGACCTGGATCCCATCAATCCTCCGTCCACCTGTCACCGGTCAGGCGTGGCAACGTTCGTTTGCGGTGGTGGTGGCTGTGAAAGTGCTCGCCGTCGTCGTTCGTCGGCAACTCTACTTCCGACGCGCCTTGGCCGAACCCCCGACCGTATTGATACTGTCCGAGAGTGTGAGATTGATGTCCGTGGATAAGAACAGGAACGTCAAACTGGATTAGCGACGTTCGAGCAAGATATCGAGAGACTTTTGAAGTACAACGATTACACTTCGACTCTCATCTGTGGTGTATACGGTCGAGACGATCGTCTCCCCGCGCTGGGTAGACCGGGAATAATCGTGGTCAACACCGATCGGCGACAGCAAGCCAGGGAGCACTGGGTTAAAACAGATGGCCCCAACGCATTCGGGCATGCAGAGTGGCTGCTGAAGCTCGATGACCTAATTTTTCGGAGACCATGATTTGCGACTTCCAAAGCATGGGAGTACGCGAGTTTTGATATAAAACAGGTGGCCGCAACGTGTTGGGACATGCAGCGTGGCTGCTGATGCTACATGGCCTCAATTCTCGGAAAACATGAATTACGGTCTCCAAACTATGGCAGTACGCCAGTTTTGATATAAAACAGACGGCTTCGACGTGTTGGGCCATGCAGGGTGGCTGCTGAGGCTCCACGATCTCATTTCTCAGAAAACATGATTTACGATCTCCAAACCATGGTGCACTGTTAGAAAAAAAGGTATTAATAAGGTATAATATTGTGCTCTTATACCTCTTTTATACCTTCTGCTTCAGATATATACCTTTGGAGGGTATAGAAGAGGTACAAATCTCTTATTTATACCTCCAACCCTTCTCAAGGGTATGAAAGAGGTATAAAGGAGGGCTAACGTACCATATTTATACCTCATCACCATGCGTTCATATCCAGTACCAGCAATAGATCACCAGGCTATGCCTTTCACGGATACGATGAGGCTGCTTATACCTTCTGTTTCTTTATACCTTTATGGTTTTTTATACCTTTACTTCCGCAATGTGCTGTATCACATCATCATTATTTTTTCTTGAGACGGTATCAGCTAAGTTAAACGTATATTTAACTAAGAAACACACACATCAGTACAGTACTATCTAAATCCACATGGTTAGTTTATGGCTGCATAAAATCTTCACTGCTGGAATGTTGAATCTAGATGTCCTCACCCTTAGGGTTGCGTACCAGACGAAAGCTGCTCCACAGTTTGTCAAGTCGCCACCAGTATATGAGTATATGTTGCTCTGTAAACGTCTATCTCGCAATGCATCGTGATACACACTTGATGACTGCGCAGAGCGATCTTGCTCCTTGAAAATTTTCGTTAGATTTCAACTCCACATTATTATTTTTAGATGCGGAGTAATGTGCACGAGGTTTTCGTCCTACTTCACAACCATATGCGTTTGCGTGTGTTTGTAGTACCTGCGTGTGTGTATGTCAAAAACTTTTCTTTCCTCCAAGGGTGATTTTTCTAGTTCCCTCCTCTAAAAATACCTATGCCTAGGTGTGATGTAGCACCATGATGGTACTCGTGCAGACCTTCACAGGGGTATAGAGCTATACCCCTAAAGGTATGGCATGTAGCCCTTTGTTGAGGACTATTTTTCATACCTGTAACCGAGGTATAAAATAATACCTAAGAAGGGCTAAGTTATTGAGCAGGCGATCTATACCTCTAAAAGTATAGATTTTTCTCTGAGTGTGTACGCGAGTTTTGATATAAAACAGATGGCCCCAACGCGTTGGGGCATGCAGCGTGGCTGCTGAAGCTCGATGACCTAATTTCTCAGAGAACATGATTTGCGACTTCCAAAGCATGGAAGTACGCGAGTTTTGATATAAAACAGATGGCCCCAACCTGTTGGGACATGCAGCGTGGCTGCTGAAGCTCCATGACCTCATTTCTTGACAAACATGATTTACGACCTCTGAACCATGGGAGTTCGCGGAAGCACGCGAGCTTTGATATAAAACAGATGGCCCCAACGTGTTGGGGCTGCTGATTTATAAGACGCGGGAGTGCCTCAGGGGGAACAGTCTGCTTCGAGCCGCAACTCGCTTCAAAAGTAAGTTATTCGCCTCACTTGTTACACGTATTTCACGGTTCCTTTTTATTTTCAGTGCCTAGGTGTGTATTCTGCTTCTTTGGCCCTCATGATATCGAGAATGAAGAACTATGGGAAGACGATTCTCGGGACGGCGCACCTCCTACACTGTCTGCTCATGTGATGCGATCACACCCGACGTGGATATATCCTGCCAGCCCTTCTTCCAGACTGACAGTGGATTTAAAGGTATTGTCAAAAGGTTCGTGCTGTTGGCATCTGTTCGCGATCGGGGAGTAGAGGATTTGCGACAATATTTAATAGTTCATTCTCACGATATGGTCGCTATATTGAGAGCGCAAAGAATACCTTCAGGTCTTGCATTTCTTCCCATGTTTGAATGATAAAGGAAACTAGGGGGAGATAATCGAGCATATCACCCACAGTTTGCTTGCGAAGTCCACAGCGATGGAGCTATCGCAAATACCTTGATGGACGTGATTCAGGAGTCCAAAGGGCGCGTAGGGAGTGGGTTCGTGTCCACCGGCGTGCAAAACGTTCAAATGTGCATTTCCGCGGTGAAAACTAGAAAATTCCGATGCAATGGGGTCCTTCCAGCTCCTTTGGCTAAACGCGGGAATGTGCTAATGAATATTCATTTACCGGCACGTTAGGAGGGTGAGCGTTTTAAATACAATACGCTCGCTTTCCTGCATCCACAGGGTTGGTGTACACGGACAAAAAATGTGAAAAGTATGCGTCAGAGTATTGATGGCCTAGTCGTTTCCCCGTTTCCAACTCTGGCCTGGACAAATTCGAAGACAAAAACAAGATATCCGTGTACGTGTATGAGTACATCGATCAGGGAGGGCACGTGTCACGATCCCCAGAACTCGAGTATGAAAAGAAAATTCACTTATTGATAGGTCTTCCGGTTTTCGGTGCTTATCATTTCAGAGAAACGCTGAAAAAAAAAAACGGTGGTTATTCCGCTCACCACGAAGCGGTGGCTTTCGATGGAAATGTTTTAAACACTCGTGGAAATACACGCATTATACACACTTTATACACTCGGTGAAAATCGGCGTGGAACGACACTGTATACGTACAGTAACAAAACCTTTATTTTCAGATTTTACAAGAGTTATAACAGTGATGGCCTGTATTTATTGTAATAGATGAGCAGGTGCATGTTAAGAGACTCGACAGATATCGCGCACCGCTCTTTTCGCTGCAGAAATGTTAGGTAAAAGATATTCAGCCAGTTCATCCTGGAGTTGTGGTAGGTCAGATGACACGACACACTTAAAAGCGTGAAGAATGTGCTCAGCGCTACCGCCTACTTCGGACTTGTTGGTGGGATCAATAACCCCGACTTCGTTCCAGAAGGCCTCATCTGAAATGTCCACTGTGAGAGGCAGGTTCCTTTCCTTTGTAGAGACGCACTTGGTGCGCACAGTCTCAAAAACCTATTGAATGCTGTCACGCACTGTCCTCCATGCAACTCTATCATCATCTCTAGAAGGGTTGTTGTTCTTGTTCCAATGTGCGAACACGGTGTTGCTTCACACCACATCTGCAGTTTCACTTCCAATCGCAGTCCAAGCATGCAGAAAACATCAGTTACTATAGCGTACGCTCTGACTCAATCAGTTTCATGATTTCAACAAGAATGCTTGAGGTTTCTGACAGAAAGGTCAAGTTAGCATACAGTACTGCAGAGTCTGCCAACATCAGGTTCCGAATTTTTCCCACTTTTTTGCCTTTGAGGGAAGTCGAGTTCATCACCCAGACAGAACACCATCTCCTACGGACGTCCGAAATATATCCCAATGTCCATATCCGAAAACTGACCTCCGTGGGACTCTCCTCGGATATTTATGCAAGGTTATCCGTAGCCGTATATCCGAAGGAGGTCCTGTCGCGGCCGTTTCACGGATTGTCCGAATCAGCTCCGTGATGGGATGCTGTACGGATCATGTATTTGAAGAGAGAGAGAAACGCGGGACGATGTAGCACTGCAGAAATTCGGCTTTCCATGAACCAACTCACTTTCTCAAGCTACATGAGTAAGAAACAGAGACATTACCTCTACGCCGACTTAATACGATAAACAATTTCTCATTTCGCCGTTGTTTGTGCACGCAATCGAATTAAACTTAGACAGCTCACCCTTCATTTCAACTCACAGGCGAACAGGGCTCTCGAATGTGTAGAAGATCGCGAGAACACCAATGTACAGTGTCTGTTCCCTGTTTGGAAGTGAATGCAACTTCATTTCCAAAGCATTTTGGCTGAGTATCCCAATCTCTTGTTGCTGTTTCTGCTTTCTTTTCTTTTTATTTTGTTTTATTTATTTTATTTTTGAAACGCCGCGCTGATTTTCCCTCATGGGAAGCAAAGCGGAGCAACACAAAGTGAAACGAGCGGCGACGGTGGCAGATGTTAAAAAAATGGCGGAAACACGCTTGATGTTTTACTACAAAGCGTATACTGACTTCTGAAAAATAAAAAAGTAACACGCGCTCGAGATACACGCTACATCCCAGAGAGCTCCTGTATCTGTCCGTATCTCCTGGTTATGTCCGCAAAGTGCACGTTCGTAGGAAGTTCGAAGCCCGGCCAAGTGGATCTCCGTAGTATCTCCGCTGGAGGAATTTCATTATTCTACGGATATCCGTATCTCCGTGAAAGTATATGCGATGGACATCCGTAGGACAGAATTTTCTGACTGGGCAGTTGCTTGAGTAATTTCCTTCTTTGGTGCAAAGCCGAGAAGCCTGAGAAGATCATTTACGGTGGCTATCGGTGCAAAATCCGTTTCCACCGAACATGAGAAAATTTTTCCAGCGTACGTTTATTGGTGCTTTTTTGTGACTACCGAAAACCGGAAACCCTACTTATTGGCTATAGATAAACATTTTTTCGGAATCAAATCCCTCGAGTGGTTACTGATTAGGAAAGAGAAGCGTTTGCGAGCGTGCACGCGCTCTTTCGTGAAGGAAGAGAGCATGGCGAAACATAGTCGCCTGTGCGTGGACGTAAACGAAATCCTATTGGAATTTTGAGAACCTGGAAAAAATTTGTAGAATTTACTAAAATACAGTACATGCAGCAGAACAACTACGTCGTCGCGTTGGACACGGAGAGCGTACTCGCCCTCAGTGGTGTTGGCATGCAGCGTCACATCACCTCTAGCTTCTGCGCACCCACGACTCGAAGGGGATGCGCATCAGGATGCACCACGGTGAAGATTCCGCGAGGCAGCGCGTGAAAGCTTTGACGGAAATGCGGGACAAGATGATTGCCCTGAACCCCTGCCCGGCGCAGTGGTGCTGAATGATAAGCAACGGCCCCAGCACAGAGTTGCCACCCACTGTGCGTACTGTAGGAGGGAGTTTGCACAAGATCTACCCCATGTCCAGCATCACGACCATTCCAAGCGTTGTACTGCTGGCAAGACAAATTACATCGCGACGCTGTGCAACCCCTGTAACGTGGCGTGCACGACGAGAGAAAGACTGCCCATCATGGTGTACAATCTGGCCTACTATTTGGCTGGACTGCTGCGGGTATTTCACCTTCTTGGGTGGAAGAGAGCTCCCTTCATTGTTGTCAGTTTCATGGAAAAAATCGATCGTTCGAAATTGGCACCTTCGTATTCAGAGACACCATGCAGTGCCTCGATTCGTCGCTGGGAGAGCTCGTGGAAACCGTCATATCTATGGGGCGCAGAGGCATTCCAATGCCTGAAGCAGGTATAAGAGGCCGACTATGAAATTTTGCTTCATTAGCTCTTTCGCGGTGTACAGCCAGCTTTAAGTGGATATAAGCCACGAAGACTACCACTACGCACTGCACGTATTTGAACGTTTTGGATGCTCGAACCCGAGGGATTATAATGCATTGTACCTGAAAACGGATGCCCTATTACATGCTGACATAATGCAGCACTTCCGACGCCTGTGCTACGACACGCGCGGGTTGGAATCACTTCATTGCGTTTCTCTGGCATCCTATTCGTGGCAATGCGCCCTAAATGACAAGCAGGCAAAATTGGAATTGATCATCAACGACAACTCTCTGTGGAGTGGCTATCCTGGTCCCCATAAGAGGATACTGATCCCCATAAAGAGGAGGTGTACCCCCATATCATACATAGATTGCAACATTCTTTACGGAGTCAGTATGATGAGGCACCTCCCCGTCGGCAGTTTAGAATGGGTAGACGATTTTGGCTCTATGGATTTTATGCATCGTGACCACGGATTCGGACGTCGTGTACGTGTACGTCTGCGACTTGGAGTATCCAAAATCTATCCACGCGCTGACGCGGTACTTCCCCCTGGCTCCCGAGAAGGCGGCCGTCCCAAAGGAATGGCTCTCGCCCTTCCAGCAAGGGCTCCTCGAAGAGTGAATGTATCAGCCAGTGAACAGCAAAAAGCTGCTGCTCACATGCAAGGACAAGGTCGAGTACGTGGTTCATTACGCGCTGCTCGCGCTCTATTGTAGCTTGGGCATGAGGGTGACGAAAATTCACCGAATTCGAAAATTTCGTCAGGCACCATTCCTGCGCTCCTACATCGACGACAATGTTGCCAGACGCATTGCCTCGGGCACGATGTTCGAAAAAAATTTTCATAAAATCGCAAATAACGTGGTCTTCAGGAGAATTCTGCTAAATAAATTTAATATCCAGGATATTCAGGTAGCCTTCGATCAGGAGACGGCGAGTCGACTCGGGAGTCGGGCGGAATGTGTGCAAATGGAAGTTTTGTCCCCCGATTGCGTCATGTACGAAATGCGCAAAAGAAAAGTGCGACGCGATTTCGCCCTGCAGATTGGCTTCACGATTTGAGAACCCAGTAAGTTAGCCATGTACTCGTTCTACTATGAAACCCTGCTGCGTTAGCTCACTTCTTTTGAGACAGCTCACTTGTCCGAAGATTACCTGCTACTTTGCCGCGGATTCTCTGATCGTCGGTCTATTCTGCAAAGACTACGAAGATCAGTTAAGAGCGATCGCCGAGGCCCATTTAGATTTCTCTTCCTTCGATCGGGATCATCCACTGTAGAGCGAGAGGAATCGTGGTAGGCTTGGCGCGTACAAAAGTGAAACGGGTAGCATAACTATTGAGGAAGTAATATGCTTGAAAGCCAAAATGTATTTCATCAAATTAGCTGGGGGAAAACAGATAGCAAGAGCAAAAGGCATCAAAAAGAACATTGTGCGCAAACACCTCCTCCGTGATATGTACCACGATACCCTATTCAGGCTCACTACCATGTCACACGAACAGGTGTCAATAGTGGGAAAGAAACAGTGTATGTACACCATCAGAAATGTGAGAAGAAGTCTGATGGCGTACGACGACAAACGATACTTCTACAATGATCTGGACTCCTTCCCGTACAGAAGCTGGGAATATGTCAAGCTCGAGTGGATGACATAGATAGCGGCATTTCACCTGGTGTTCTTTCCCCCTCAGATAAGGCAGAAGATGGGAAGGAGTAGCGTCATTTGGACTGCGGCACTTGAAGGATGTGGTACCTCATTCTCTTCTTGCTCGTCTCGTGCGCTGGACGTCGGCAACTGTACTGCGAGCATCAAGCTGGAGAAGGATATGCACACGTACGCGCACGAATGCCCAGGCAAGATCTTGGCCATCAGAGAGTGGCACGTGGTACCTATGCGGTCCGGCATTAACCTGGACAGGAACGCTACTAAATCGCTGCACACGTGCCTTAACTCGCTGGACGTGAGCGACAGCTACGAAGATATCCAGTGCATGTGGAAGTGCGAACTCACAGGGGACGAAATTTTTCTCAGCCGCTGTCCAGCAGACGTCTACATGATCTATCACTTCCGCAGAACCACGTCCAGCATAGAAGGAATCAATCTCTCCAAGACTGTCATGCTTTTTCTCAAACATGTACTCAATAAATATTCAAATGTATTTTGTTCCTGTCTGTCTGGGATAAAGTCGCAGTGGAGTCGCTGCCGAGCGCGCCATCTGGTGAACACTAACGAAGGCTATGTTCAGTAGGCTTAGCACGGGCCAATCAGAGGGCTTAGAAAATCTGGAAACTGTGGAGAGTGATCAGTAGGCTTAGAATGTACCAATAAGCGGAGCCTTTTAATTAGCATAAATGGTCGGAGCTGAGCTCATCGATTCGCATGCACCAATCAGCGGGAAGTGGGCAGAGTCAAGTAATTAGCATAAAGGGGCGGAGCTACGGTCAACCAATCAATGATCAGTAGGCTTAGCATGGGCCAATCAACGTGAAGTGGAGGAGCTAATGGCGGCCAATCACATGGCTTAGAATTGGCTGGAATTTGGAATTTGCTGGAACTGGAATTTGCCTTGGAATAGGATTAGAATTGGATTAGAGCAGCCTGCTCTTGGATTAGAGAAAATTCTTGGTTGTTAGCCTCTATTCTATACTACTAACAACACGGGTAATTTGGGCTTCATCGATTAGGGTTTCCAATATGGGCACACAGCCGGAAAGCATCTTATATATCAACACATATTTATATCAATCCTGGAGCGGAAGTTGCCTGTTCAATTTATTTCTGTTTTTATTTCGTCTAAGCCCCGCAAGAAAGTGGGGCTACGAGCGGCGTTACTGACGTGGCAAGAGTGAGACAGGGGAGGAGACAGAATTGACGGACGAGGGCGGTAGTGTGCATCCTGGGCCGACTTGATGAGGTACTGTGCCGACGTTTGTCTGTATAATGTGCAGCAAAATCCACGGAACGCCTCGGAGAGCGCAGTGGGTGCCTTTATTCGAACCAGCATCACATCTCAGCACGTTTGTGTTGTTAATATACATACAGTCAACCCTCGATTTATGAATGCCCTTAGTTTCTCAAAAATCGTTTATAAATCGAGGTGCAAGGTGCGCGGAAGCGAAATGGGCTGAAATACTGCGGGAAGTGCACGAGACTACGCTTGTTCGTGAAAATACTCCGAAATTGTGGTCTGCACCATACCATCAGGCTGTATTTCTCTTCTGAATAGAGCATTCAAGTCTGGCACTTGACTCGTCCGCTTGGTCCTCGAAGCACTGTATCGTACTGTGAATGTGAATACAAGCTGAGCGAGCTAACACAGCTCCGGAACAATACTGCTAGTTATTTTTCACCGTCATTATGATCACCTGGAGCAACTGCACTAGTGCACCATCATCAAACAGCTAACATGCGTGTTCAGCGTCAGCACAGCAAATGCACTGCTCTGTTCCCACTCTCTAATTCTTGTGGCAGCGGGACACTGCATGTGTGCTTGACCTTTATTCTGCGTTAATTTTTTTACCGCCATTTGTTCCTGTCTGTCTGAGATAAAGTCGCAGTGGAGTCGCTGCCGAGCGCGCCATCTGGTGAACACTAACGAAGGCTATGTTCAGTAGGCTTAGAACGGGCCAATCGGTAGGCGTAGATTGGGGACGGCCAATCAGAGGGCTTAGAAAATCTGGAAACTGTGGAGAGTGATCAGTAGGCTTAGAATGTACCAATAAGCGGAGCCTTTTAATTAGCATAAATGGTCGGAGCTGAGCTCATCGATTCGCATGCACCAATCAGCGGGCACCAGTCGCATGCACCAATGCACCAATATGCCATGCCGTATATCAGCCATGCCAAATCATGGTTACCATAATGACGGTAAAAAATAACGCAGGACTCCCAGGTACAACACTCGTCACGATTTATGAACGGGGTTGTTGACGCACGCAGAAGTACTGGGATCGCGTGAATTAGCAAAATTAACGCAGAATAAAGGTCAAGCACACATGCAGTGTCCCGCTGCCACAAGAATTAGAGAGTGGGAACAGAGCAGTGCATTTGCTGTGCTGACGCTGAACACGTATGTGAGCTGTTTGATGATGGTGCACTAGTGCAGTTGCCAAATCATGGTGCTCCGGGCCAGTTGTCATCTTGGAAAAAGTGTTATATATATTTTTAAAAAATCTGTTCACACTCTCGATCGGTTGATCTAGCTCTGGCTATGGCATCTTTTACGACCTGATTAGGATATTTTCGATCTGCAAAAGTTTCTTCAAGGCTCTCAAGATGATTGTCTAGTTCATCATCGTTTGAACATATTCTCCGGTAACGCAGCGCTTGACTATAAGGGATAGCTAGCTTAGTGTTCCTGGGGTGGCAACTCTAGAACGATAGATATTGTTGGGAGTCGGTAGGCTTGCGATACAGACTGGTGGTTATGATTCCATTATGTAGTTTAACCTCCACGTCCAGAAAATTAACACACATCTTGAAAAGTTGGAGTTGGATCGGACGGCTATGTAATTATAGTTGAAATAAATGGGAGACAGAAGACGAAAGTAGGGGAAGTAACAAAAAAGGGGTTTATTAAAACTTAAAAATCAGAAAAGTTAGGGAGGATGTCTACGTTACGGCGGAAGCTCCGCCTTCTTCGGGACAAAAGAGCTAAATGTGGCCACGAGGCTGATAAGGGGCTTGAGAATGACGTGATCGGTTGGGGGAAATTCCCGCCACCTGGCGGTTGTCAATTGGGAAAATTCCAGAGCGTTTTGGTGGTCCAGGAGTGGGGTCATCGTCCTTGTGGGTCAGTGGGGATTTTGATCTGGCTGAAACGAGAAAAGGCAACAGGGTCTTATCTAGGTTGTTAGACTTCTTATTGTTGACAGCATGCCAGGGTCCTCGTTAATGGCCGATCGGAATTTGTAAATTAGGTAAGATTCCCGTTGTTCCCGGGAGCGGTCGGAGGTAAAGTTCGACTGGAGAATAAAAACTGAGGCTTCGTTGATTGAATGTTCTGGTTGTTTGAAATGGCGTGAGACTGGAAGATTAGGTTTCTTGGTAACATCCGATCGGTGATTGTTGAATCTAATTCGGAAAGAAGTTTTTGTCTGACCCACGTATTGGGCCCGGCATGTGTTGCATTGGATTAGATAGATAACGTTGCATGAGTTACAGTCTACGTCTGCGTTGATCTTGACGGTAAAGTTGGAATTCGTACTTCTGACCGTTTGTGCGGTCTGCATTAACTTGCAAATCTGGCATCTCCTTCAGTTTCAGTGTAACCCACGGGCACACGCCTTCAACCGCCAGCTGGTCCAGCTATGCAGGAGGTCCCGGGACCTTTTCCACCTCGACCATGGCTTCTACCGACGACGTAAAACCCAGGTGCTTGCGGTGGATGGCCTTCACCCAAACTTCGAAGGAGTGCAGATGATGAGCCGCCACCTCCAGGACCTGATCCCACACCTGCTTCGACAACTTCCACCACGCAGAGCTGACGCCCCGGTCATCCCGGATCCAGTGTGGCCCATCCCACAAGAGGCAGCCATGCTGCGACGAAGACACTCCGAACGGACATCGAGGGCACGTAAACAGGACTGACTAACCGCCGGTGAGCGTACCTTTTCTAATCCAAATGAGCCATGCCCGAGTACAAAAGCATTTTTCAAAATCCGACAATTAAACGACAAATATATACGCTACAATTCCCACCGTACCGCACTGCAAATCTATAGCGATCATAACAAAATTCCTAAAGGACTCGCGATTAAGCTCCAGCCAACCTTCCCTCTGAACCACACCCTTCAAAAGAAATGGAATGAAACCCTTAGCAACGCCTCTACTGTATTACTGGAAGTTCTAATAGCCCACTGTGAGGAAACAACTGCAGAAATATCTCAGCAAGCTAAAACTATCCGCGATACTGTGACCCTTACGGACGCGCATGAGTCAGAATTGGCACAGTTCACTAGGAACTTGGAAGAAACTGTGAATAACACCAAACGTAAAAAAATGACAAGGGACCAGATAGATCCTGACCTTATGTCTAAATATAACGCGAATCTCGCAGGTAGCAGTAACATAATTACTCCCTCGTTAGATTCCCAAGGTGAAACCGAACACTGTGACAATCAAAATCCTAACGCTCATGACAACACAACCAATACGTCACCTCAAAATGTTGTTAATTTGTCGTCCCACCCCCTCAGCGATTCTGAACTATCACTTCTTAGCCGTGGGCTTTCATTCTGCCCAAATAATAACAAGGTAGACGAATACCAACTCCATCTCGATTTAGATAATTTTGCCCGACGTATGCGTCTGAAAGAGAATTTTCATGATAAGCCTGATACAACACCCAAACCTTTCAAGCCACCGTGTGAATTTACGCCAGAGCCCAATCGCGAAAAAGCTCTTGATATATATATAAAAGCAGTTCAAAAAGATATAATTACTTCATATAATCCCTCTTCCCGCAAAACCAAACCAAATTTGAGTCAAGCCGAGCAAAGTAGTCTGTCGCATCTTAAAAAATCGAAAAACCTAATAATCAAAAGGGCAGATAAAGGTGGTGCAATTGTCGTAATGAATATGCAGGATTATATCGATGAGGGACTGCGATAATCGGCTTGTGCCACGTTTTACAAAACTTTAGACACTGATCCCACGGAACAGATTGTTTCAGATATCACAAAACAACTAAAGGCATTAAAGGCCGCGAAGAAGATTGATTCGGCGGTATATGAATACCTTCTTCCCCGTAACTCAAAGCCAGGTAGATTCTACATGCTCCCAAAGATTCACAAACCGGGGAACCCCGGACGTCCAATCGTCTCCTGCAATGGGACAGCCACTGAAAAACTCTCTAGTTTCGTAGATCATCTTCTTAAGGACATACCCCCGCGACTACCATCGTACATCAAGGACACCAATCACTTCCTGCAAATACTAAATCAATGTCAGCCACCCCCATCTAGTCTCCTAGTTACGTTAGATGTTTCTTCCCTGTATACCAATATTCCCCACGATGATGGCATAGCTGCAGCCGAGGCGGCTTTTTCAAAGTACTCTGATTCTTCTTGTGATCCATCTGTCGTATCTACTCTACTAAAACTGATCCTAAAGAACAACAACTTTGAATTTAACGATGGCCACTATTTACAAGTCAACGGCACCGCTATGGGCACTAAAATGGCACCAAACTATGCAAATCTATTCATGGGTTCACTAGAAGAAGCATTCTTGAGCACGCGTGAGGACAAACCCACTTTATACAAGCGCTATCTTGATGACATATTTATGATCTGGCCACATTCGGAAGACAGCCTATTGGAATTTATACGCGATTTCAATGAGTTCCATACTTCTATTAACTTCACTCACACCTACTCTGCCGTCACTGTTAGCTTTCTTGATGTTCAAATTAAGCTAACCAATGGAGTTTTAACGTCTGATCTGTTCCGTAAGCCCACAGACTCTCAGCAGTACTTGTCATTCCATAGTTGTCATCCTCGCCACACGAAACTGGCCATTCCCTATAGTCAAGCCCTTCGGTATAGGAGAATCTGCTCGAATGACGACGATCTGGACAGAAATTTAGAACAGCTGCAACAAACCTTTGTCGGTCGTCAGTATCCACCCGATCTAGTTCAAGATGCTCTCAACAGAGCTCGCAAGGCAAACCGTCTAAGCTTACTGGAGAAAAGACAAAACAAATCAGAAAGTAATGCCGTGAACTTAACTGTAACATTCGCCGGAAATATCCCAAACATTAACAACATACTTAGCCGCCACCACAGTATCCTTCTCCAGTCAGAACGCACGAAAAACATATTTCCTAATCCACCACGTGTCGCTTACAGACGTACACGTAACTTACAAGATAGCTTGGTCCGCTCTAAAGTAGGCGAACCCACTAGCCATCCGGCGGGCTGTCATCCATGTAATGGCAGGAGATGCCAGATTTGCAAGTTAATGCAGACCGCACAAACGGTCAGAAGTACCAGAGGACACGTGTTTCGCCGTGTTTGCGGCTCGTCGGCCCTGGGTAGCTGCGCATCGTTCGGGATTGGCAACCAGGGGTCACTCAGCGAGCGATATACGCCTGGGAGGGTGCCTGAGCACTCCTCAATGCCACAGTGCAAGCCAGTGAGTTATAAGGAGAGGAAAAAAGCCATTAAAAAATAAGAAAAAAGACGCTAGATGTGTTTGAAACTCAAACTTACAGATTAAGATGGCTTCTATGGCTGCACGTAGAAAAACAAATACTCATGGAACGATGCGACAGCACCAGAGGACACGTGTTTCGCCGTGTTTGCGGCTCGTCGGCCCTGGGTAGCTGCGCATCGTTCGGGATTGGCAACCAGGGGTCACTCAGCGAGAGATATACACCTGGGAGGGTGCCTGAGCACTCCTCAATGCCACAGTGCAAGCCAGTGAGTTATAAGGAGAGGAAAAAAGCCATTAAAAATAAGAAAAAAGACGCTAGATGTGTTTGAAACTCAAACTTACAGATTAAGATGGCTTCTTCTTCTTATGGCTTCTTTTTCTTATTTTTTAATGGATTTTTTCCTCTCCTTATAACTCACTGGCTTGCACTGTGGCATTGAGGAGTGCTCAGGCACCCTCCCAGGTGTATATCGCTCGCTGAGTGACCCCTGGTTGCCAATCCCGAACGATGCGCAGCTACCCAGGGCCGACGAGCCGCAAACACGGCGAAACAGGTGTCCTCTGGTGCTGTCGCATCGTTCTATGAGTATCTGTTTTTCTACGTGCAGCCATAGAAGCCATCTTAATCTGTAAGTTTGAGTTTCAAACACATCTAGCGTCTTTCTTCTTATTTTTTAATGGATTTTTTCCTCTCCTTATAACTCACTGGCTTGCACTGTGGCATTGAGGAGTGCTCAGGCACCCTCCCAGGTGTATATCGCTCGCTGAGTGACCCCTGGTTGCCAATCCCGAACGATGCGCAGCTACCCAGGGCCGACGAGCCGCAAACACGGCGAAACAGGTGTCCTCTGGTGCTGTCGCATCGTTCCATGAGTATCTGTTTTTCTACGTGCAGCCATAGAAGCCATCTTAATCTGTAAGTTTGAGTTTCAAACACATCTAGCGTCTTTCTTCTTATTTTTTAATGGCTTTTTTCCTCTCCTTATAACTCACTGGCTTGCACTGTGGCATTGAGGAGTGCTCAGGCACCCTCCCAGGTGTATATCGCTCGCTGAGTGACCCCTGGTTGCCAATCCCGAACGATGCGCAGCTACCCAGGGCCGACGAGCCGCAAACACGGCGAAACACGTGTCCTCTGGTGCTGTCGCATCGTTCCATGAGTATCTGTTTTTCTACGTGCAGCCATAGAAGCCATCTTAATCTGTAAGTTTGAGTTTCAAACACATCTAGCGTCTTTCTTCTTATTTTTTAATGGCTTTTTTCCTCTCCTTATAACTCACTGGCTTGCACTGTGGCATTGAGGAGTGCTCAGGCACCCTCCCAGGTGTATATCGCTCGCTGAGTGACCCCTGGTTGCCAATCCCGAACGATGCGCAGCTACCCAGGGCCGACGAGCCGCAAACACGGCGAAACACGTGTCCTCTGGTGCTGTCGCATCGTTCTATGAGTATCTGTTTTTCTACGTGCAGCCATAGAAGCCATCTTAATCTGTAAGTTTGAGTTTCAAACACATCTAGCGTCTTTCTTCTTATTTTTTAATGGATTTTTTCCTCTCCTTATAACTCACTGGCTTGCACTGTGGCATTGAGGAGTGCTCAGGCACCCTCCCAGGTGTATATCGCTCGCTGAGTGACCCCTGGTTGCCAATCCCGAACGATGCGCAGCTACCCAGGGCCGACGAGCCGCAAACACGGCGAAACACGTGTCCTCTGGTGCTGTCGCATCGTTCTATGAGTATCTGTTTTTCTACGTGCAGCCATAGAAGCCATCTTAATCTGTAAGTTTGAGTTTCAAACACATCTAGCGTCTTTCTTCTTATTTTTTAATGGCTTTTTTCCTCTCCTTATAACTCACTGGCTTGCACTGTGGCATTGAGGAGTGCTCAGGCACCCTCCCAGGTGTATATCGCTCGCTGAGTGACCCCTGGTTGCCAATCCGAACGATGCGCAGCTACCCAGGGCCGACGAGCCGCAAACACGGCGAAACACGTGTCCTCTGGTGCTGTCGCATCGTTCCATGAGTATCTGTTTTTCTACGTGCAGCCATAGAAGCCATCTTAATCTGTAAGTTTGAGTTTCAAACACATCTAGCGTCTTTCTTCTTATTTTTTAATGGCTTTTTTCCTCTCCTTATAACTCACTGGCTTGCACTGTGGCATTGAGGAGTGCTCAGGCACCCTCCCAGGTGTATATCGCTCGCTGAGTGACCCCTGGTTGCCAATCCCGAACGATGCGCAGCTACCCAGGGCCGACGAGCCGCAAACACGGCGAAACACGTGTCCTCTGGTGCTGTCGCATCGTTCCATGAGTATCTGTTTTTCTACGTGCAGCCATAGAAGCCATCTTAATCTGTAAGTTTGAGTTTCAAACACATCTAGCGTCTTTCTTCTTATTTTTTAATGGCTTTTTTCCTCTCCTTATAACTCACTGGCTTGCACTGTGGCATTGAGGAGTGCTCAGGCACCCTCCCAGGTGTATATCGCTCGCTGAGTGACCCCTGGTTGCCAATCCCGAACGATGCGCAGCTACCCAGGGCCGACGAGCCGCAAACACGGCGAAACACGTGTCCTCTGGTGCTGTCGCATCGTTCCATGAGTATCTGTTTTTCTACGTGCAGCCATAGAAGCCATCTTAATCTGTAAGTTTGAGTTTCAAACACATCTAGCGTCTTTCTTCTTATTTTTTAATGGCTTTTTTCCTCTCCTTATAACTCACTGGCTTGCACTGTGGCATTGAGGAGTGCTCAGGCACCCTCCCAGGTGTATATCGCTCGCTGAGTGACCCCTGGTTGCCAATCCCGAACGATGCGCAGCTACCCAGGGCCGACGAGCCGCAAACACGGCGAAACACGTGTCCTCTGGTGCTGTCGCATCGTTCCATGAGTATCTGTTTTTCTACGTGCAGCCATAGAAGCCATCTTAATCTGTAAGTTTGAGTTTCAAACACATCTAGCGTCTTTCTTCTTATTTTTTAATGGATTTTTTCCTCTCCTTATAACTCACTGGCTTGCACTGTGGCATTGAGGAGTGCTCAGGCACCCTCCCAGGTGTATATCGCTCGCTGAGTGACCCCTGGTTGCCAATCCCGAACGATGCGCAGCTACCCAGGGCCGACGAGCCGCAAACACGGCGAAACACGTGTCCTCTGGTGCTGTCGCATCGTTCCATGAGTATCTGTTTTTCTACGTGCAGCCATAGAAGCCATCTTAATCTGTAAGTTTGAGTTTCAAACACATCTAGCGTCTTTCTTCTTATTTTTTAATGGATTTTTTCCTCTCCTTATAACTCACTGGCTTGCACTGTGGCATTGAGGAGTGCTCAGGCACCCTCCCAGGTGTATATCGCTCGCTGAGTGACCCCTGGTTGCCAATCCCGAACGATGCGCAGCTACCCAGGGCCGACGAGCCGCAAACACGGCGAAACACGTGTCCTCTGGTGCTGTCGCATCGTTCTATGAGTATCTGTTTTTCTACGTGCAGCCATAGAAGCCATCTTAATCTGTAAGTTTGAGTTTCAAACACATCTAGCGTCTTTCTTCTTATTTTTTAATGGCTTTTTTCCTCTCCTTATAACTCACTGGCTTGCACTGTGGCATTGAGGAGTGCTCAGGCACCCTCCCAGGTGTATATCGCTCGCTGAGTGACCCCTGGTTGCCAATCCCGAACGATGCGCAGCTACCCAGGGCCGACGAGCCGCAAACACGGCGAAACACGTGTCCTCTGGTGCTGTCGCATCGTTCCATGAGTATCTGTTTTTCTACGTGCAGCCATAGAAGCCATCTTAATCTGTAAGTTTGAGTTTCAAACACATCTAGCGTCTTTCTTCTTATTTTTTAATGGCTTTTTTCCTCTCCTTATAACTCACTGGCTTGCACTGTGGCATTGAGGAGTGCTCAGGCACCCTCCCAGGTGTATATCGCTCGCTGAGTGACCCCTGGTTGCCAATCCCGAACGATGCGCAGCTACCCAGGGCCGACGAGCCGCAAACACGGCGAAACACGTGTCCTCTGGTGCTGTCGCATCGTTCCATGAGTATCTGTTTTTCTACGTGCAGCCATAGAAGCCATCTTAATCTGTAAGTTTGAGTTTCAAACACATCTAGCGTCTTTCTTCTTATTTTTTAATGGCTTTTTTCCTCTCCTTATAACTCACTGGCTTGCACTGTGGCATTGAGGAGTGCTCAGGCACCCTCCCAGGTGTATATCGCTCGCTGAGTGACCCCTGGTTGCCAATCCCGAACGATGCGCAGCTACCCAGGGCCGACGAGCCGCAAACACGGCGAAACACGTGTCCTCTGGTGCTGTCGCATCGTTCCATGAGTATCTGTTTTTCTACGTGCAGCCATAGAAGCCATCTTAATCTGTAAGTTTGAGTTTCAAACACATCTAGCGTCTTTCTTCTTATTTTTTAATGGCTTTTTTCCTCTCCTTATAACTCACTGGCTTGCACAGTGGCATTGAGGAGTGCTCAGGCACCCTCCCAGGTGTATATCGCTCGCTGAGTGACCCCTGGTTGCCAATCCCGAACGATGCGCAGCTACCCAGGGCCGACGAGCCGCAAACACGGCGAAACACGTGTCCTCTGGTGCTGTCGCATCGTTCCATGAGTATCTGTTTTTCTACGTGCAGCCATAGAAGCCATCTTAATCTGTAAGTTTGAGTTTCAAACACATCTAGCGTCTTTCTTCTTATTTTTTAATGGCTTTTTTCCTCTCCTTATAACTCACTGGCTTGCACAGTGGCATTGAGGAGTGCTCAGGCACCCTCCCAGGTGTATATCGCTCGCTGAGTGACCCCTGGTTGCCAATCCCGAACGATGCGCAGCTACCCAGGGCCGACGAGCCGCAAACACGGCGAAACACGTGTCCTCTGGTGCTGTCGCATCGTTCCATGAGTATCTGTTTTTCTACGTGCAGCCATAGAAGCCATCTTAATCTGTAAGTTTGAGTTTCAAACACATCTAGCGTCTTTTTTCTTATTTTTTAATGGCTTTTTTTCTCTCCTTATATATATATATATATATATAATAAAAAGAACCCCAACAGAAGGCTGTCCTATGAATATCCTATGTACGTCAGAAGTTGGATGTTGGAATATTCTAGGGATAACGAGTTTCGTCCGATATATGTATGTATGCTCACAGGTCCAAGTGACGGAAAGGCGTCCTTTTTAACGTCCGAGAGACATCCAGCCCAACAACACACGGCTCTCCTAGAGATATCCGGTATACATCTGAAGCTGGATGTTGGGATATCCTGGAGATAACGAGTTTCGTCCGATATTGCACACATACATGTTCAAGTGAGAGAAAGAAGGAGACCTCTGAGACGTCCGAAAGATATCGATAGGGACGTTAAGGGAACGAGGGAGGGACATTTTATGAATATTTCTTCCAGCTAATGCTCCTAATAAAGGAGGCATAATACATTCTTAATTTTAAAGTACACGTGCTATACTACTAATGTGAATTGCGCACATGCTACTAATGTGAATAATTTAATTAATCTAACGACATCTTTGGACTACATTAAATTAATAGTTAACACAGTAAATGAAATCCCCAGAACTTCGCGGACTTCTTTGGGAGGGCCCCCCAATTTCTCCGCTCTCATCTTTCATTGTTCGCTTTCTGTCGGTTCGCTGACGCGTTTGTGCACTTGCCAAGTTCGAATATACCAAGAACCACGACTATGCTGGTTCTTGGATGTTTCCGAAAAGGGAAAGGCGTGTTTATAGGTTCCACAATATCTGTAGGGGAGGGGGATTATACTCTCATAGCTATGGTCACTTTTTCTAGTCAGTTATGTTTCCAAAATTGTGAAATTCCTGATTCCGGTTTCAGACGACGGCATGCTATCCCTTAATTCTTAACTATCTATCCACATCAACTGTGCAAACAATTCTAGTTTCACTAAATATGTCACATCAAACGCTTGAACCTCACTGACAAAACAAAAACTATGTCAGGGTTAAGCAGCGCGGAACGCTGGATGTCTGTCGGGCGTCCCTGGGGCCTCATTTCTCCACTTGCACCAGTGACCATACGCATATGTCGGACGAAACTCGTTATCCCCAGGATATTCCAACATCCAGCTTCAGACGTATATCGGATATGTGTTGTTGGGGTACAGATCATCGCGTCTGTTCGTTTCTGGATATCCTGAGGATATCATCTCCGCACTTTAGTTTTTTTCATCCCACGCTGGATATCGCACGGATGTCCATCAGACAGACGAATCCGACCACGGACGTTAAAACGCTAATCGTACATCTAGTGGATATTCGCTGTTGTTGGGGAAGGGACTTGCTGTAACCGTGCCTAGGATATGGATAAACGACTGGAAGAAGACGTGTCCCGTTGTCCAGAAGCGTGTCACTGGTTAGACAATCGGGTGCGTTATCGTGCCTAATCTTCTACGGAAGCGCGTCTTAGAAGCATTTAGATGTAGCAGCCGGCGTAGCGAATCTTCTCGTGACCAGCTTACACCACGAGGGATGATTAATTCCGTAGCGAGGACCATATGGCTCTAAGGTAGTTATCTGCGAATTCCACAGATCGACTACACTAAGAGAATTTACCTGCAGCGAAAATTGAAGGCTATAAAGCCATGTATGGGCAAATACATAAAAGAGACGAGTAACAACCGACCGAACAAGTTCGTAAACAAGTATGGGTAAACGGGATACGTACAGTCATATCCATGATTACCCTGGGCAGCGATAGCATCAGCATCTGCTGCCTCATTTCCTGCAGTGTGTCCAGGAACTCATTGGAAGATAATATCAAGCCCAGCCGGAAGGAAGCGGTGACGATCGATTGCAGTTTGGAGACGTTAAAAATCTGCCGATCGGAGCCCCAGTCGATAAAGCAGTATCATGGGTGATAGAAAAAATACGCAGTAAACGGCACGGCCGACGTTGTACACGAGAGCATCCCGAATGACAATTTCACGTACTATGGTGTACATCAGGCAGTTATTCGTGAGTCGAGTAGCACAACCTTCAACAACAATCCTTCATTCACGAATTTTTTTCGGCCGATCTACCGAACGGATTTTTGTTCTGAAAACGGCTGCGATATCAGGTCACCTAAAGGAACAGATGTTCTCATTGAGACAACTTCGTAGCTTTTATAATGAAAAAGTTAATTAACCAGTTTTAGGTAATTAGTCATTTGACGGGTGAGCAACATATGGCAAAGGACGACCACCGACCCAGAGACGATAGAAGTGAAAACAGGATGTGTATAGCTCCTATAGTTTCTTAATGAAAATCTGTATCGCCTAAAAAAAGACACCCTGTATACAGGCGCACAGGAGTGTTCCCTCCCAGCGTGTTCCCTCTCAATTACACACGTGTTTGTTTAGTGTTTGTGGCTACATGGCTCAATAAAGAGATGCGTGAAAAAAAGTGTGTGACTGAACTGAACTGAACTGAACTGAAAAGGTGAACTGAAAAGCTGAATTGGTAGAGTCCTGGACCGGTAATTCAAAAGATGTGGGTTCCAGTCCTGCCGCTGGCTAACGTTTTCAGTGACTTCCTACTCTCTCCTCGTGGAATAAAGTACCTCGTAAAACCCTGCCCACAAGTCTGCTCACAATATAGCTATCTCGAAAACCTTACTTTTGTTTTCTTTTTTTTGTTAACTCGCGACCACTTGTTGTAACAAGAGTGAGTTCTCGAGTCAGGAGACTCATACCCCTGTCACACGAGAAACCGAATGACATTCCCAACGAGAAGTGGGCAAAACTCCTCACTGTCTTTGCCCTCACCTCAATTTTCCTGGACGGAGCTTTGTCCTCACCTCAACTAGTTTTCGGAGAAGTTCCCTCACCTCACCTAAAAAAAAATTCAGAGAATTTTCCTCGCCTGCCCTCACCTCAAATAATTTTTCAGAAAATTTTCTTCGCCTCACCTCACCTCAAAACATTATCAGAAAAATTTCCTCACCTCACCTCACCTCAGCCTTTCCTGAAAAATTTTTTCCTCGCCTCACCTCACCTCAAAACCTTTTCAGAGAATTTCCCTCACCTCACCTCACCTCAAATTCACCTCAGGGAGCCCTCACCCTCACAAGCCCTCGCGAGGGTGCCCACCTCTGTTCCCCGAATGTGATCCTTGGTCTTACATCGAGCTACACGAAGAAACAGAATGCCATTCGCAAACGATGTCAGTGTGTCGATAATTAAGACAGGGCCGAACATCTGAAACGTTATACAGATACATTAGTTTTGTTTTTATTTCGCTCGAAAGTAGCGAAACGTTAGATTATTTCAGAGAATCGTTGCCTTTTCAAAAACACTTAATTGGCTAAGTACCACAACCAAAGACAACTAAGAAGCCTACATATCTGCACCGCACTTGGCAACGTGACGACCGGGAACGAGGGTAGTTATCCGAAAAACAGTGTTTAGCCCACTTATCTCTATGTATAAAGGCTGGATCGCGCATGGGAGAGGGGCTCGTGGGAAAGAGGCGTGCATTCGGGCCGCCATGTTGGAGGGCCCCCTGCTGCTCCCATAGGAAACAATAGGAAGCGGTTTGATTTGGAGTATTTATTGCGGTTTAAACTGGCACGACATGCCCTTTAGTTTAAAGGAAATTTTAAAAAAATACGGGCAGCCCCGCTTGAACTAAATGCAGACGACAGAATGCGTTGGGCCCACCAATATGGCGGCCGATGACCACGCTGTGGAGCACCCTAGGCGCGATCCAGCCTATACCATAGAGATCAGTGGTTTAGCCTTCCTTCCTTCGTGTCAAAAGTTATCAAATTTCTTGATAAAATATTAGAATACAACTTTTCCTTCGGCTTTCGTTTTTTTCGAGCGGTTTATCGTTGTTGTTTTTGCAACCTCTATTCTGCGAGGGTACGCGCTGTCGGTGCGAGAGGAAAAAGCGAATGAGTTCCCCGAACTGAAATTTAGGGAAGGAATTTCATACTGAAATTTAAGGAAGCACGTAAAGGCAAGCATACATTTCTTTTGCTTCGATCCACTACACATACAGGTGCTGCTTAACGGCGTTCATTTTCAATGGGAAAGCGAAAACTGCTAATTTGCACGAGTGTCCGATTCATCTTCCGTTTTGTTTTACTTTTGGAAATAGCAAACGTACATCATGGCTATCCTTTCCCTTTTTTTTATCAGCATTAAACATATACTGCCCCCCCCCGTACGCCGTGATTGAAATGTTTTAATTGACGTGTTGTTTGCTTTACATTATATTCAATGAACTGTACGTCGCCTTTAGCTAAAACTGTTGACACCCCTCATATTAGACCCCCTAACTATGGGGTAGCGTTCCACTCCATAGAGTGGAAAACCTCCCCACTTCATCGTCACAGTATAATTGTTGTTCACAGACCACTTCTCTCGTGAGCATGAACTTTTTCTGAGAGGGAACACGCCTGTGCGCCTGTATATATTGTTGCTTCAGTTTACAGCAACGCTTTTTCCACGTCCTCCACCAGCACCAATCCGGTGACTTCTGAAGTCTAACAGCAGTGCCACAGGATCCTTTGTCTAATTAGGACCACTCGCAATATTATCGTTAAGCGACGGCAATTATACTGGGTAGTTCGACGATGCATCGAACACAACTTCGGTTCGGTTGCGCTACTCGACTCACGAATGATGTAGAACATAGTACGTGAAATTGTCATTTGGGGACACTCTCGCCTGCCACGCCGTTCACTGCGTATTTTCTCTACTACGCGTGATACTGTCCGATCGGCAGATTTTTAACTTCTCCAAATTGCATTCGATCGTCACCGCTTTCTCCCGGCTGGGCTTGATATTATCTTCCAATGAGTTCCTGGACACAGTGCAAGAAATGAGGCAGCAGATGCTCATGCTATCGCTGCCCAGGGTAATCATGGACATGACTGTGCGTATCCCGTTTACTCATACTTGTTTACGAACTTGTTCCTCCGGTTGTTACTCATTTCATTTATTTATTTGCCCATAAACGGCATTATAGCCTTCAATTTTGGCTGAAGGTAAATTCTCTTAATGTAGTCGATCCTTGGAAGTTGCAGATAACTACTTTAGAGCCATAGTCCTCGCTACGGAATTTTCCATCCCTCGTGGTGTAAGCTGGTCACGAGAAGATTCGCTACGCCGGCTGCTACAACTAAATGCTTCTAAGACGCGCTTCCGTAGAAGATTAGGCACGATAACACACCCGATTGTCTAACCATAGTTAGACCATCGGTCTGGCCATGCCAAAAGACCAAAAGGACCACGTCCTCCTGCAGTCACGAGCGACAACTTTCCTTCTGGCGTTTATTCATATCCTAGGCATGGTTACGGCAAGTCCCTTCCCAAACAACGCCAAATATCCATTGGATGTACGGATGTACGATTAATTAAAGAATAATCGTACATCCACTGGATATTCGGTGTTGTCCGTGACGTCCGTGGTCGGATTCGTCTGTCTGATGGATATCCACGTGATATCCAGCGTGGCTGAAGAAAATAAAGTGCAGAAATGATATCCTCAGGATATCGAGAAACGAACATACATGGTGATCTGTACCCCAACACATGACAGTCCTAAGGATATCCCATATACGTCTGGAGCTGGAATATCCTCGGGATAATGAGTTTCGTCCTACATAAATGTAGGGTGTGACTTTTTCGGGTTAATCCCAATTCCGCCCGGTTCTCCCCCTCCCCGAACTGACCTCCGACCAATTCGTGTTAAACCCGATTTCTCCCCGAATTCCAGTCACTATGAAATCCTCAAGTCACGTTTCTACTGAAGACGAACGGAGGTTGCCATGTGTAACACATGTAAGAATTGGTCACTTACGTTCCTAGCGATACATCCATGTGTGCCAGCACTGTCTATGCCTCCGGAGATTAGCGCTGGTAGGTTACAAGAAAAAAAAAGATTAGATTAGGAAAAGACTTAATAGACAAGAGGAGAAACAAAAGACCCCGATAACACGCGAAGGCACAATAATCGCCAGATTTTTTCCCGAATTACAGATTTGAAAATAGTGCCCGATTTTTACCCCCCGAATCTGAGAAAGGCATTTATCCCGGAAAAGTCACTCCCTGCATATGTGTACGCTCACAGGTCCAAGTGAAGGAAGGAGTCTTCTGGGACGTCCGACAGACATCCAGTGTTCTGCTTGCCCCTAACATCGTGATATATATATATATATATATACAAATATAATATGCTGGAAGAAAGAGGTTCGGGCGACCGCGAAATTAAATAGGTATTAACAAAATATGAGGCAGACACCTTACAATCTTACCTTATCTACAAATTCCAATCTATCATAAACGAGGACCCTGGTGTACTGTCAACAATAAGAAACTTATCTGCTTAGATAGTGTACTGCTGCTTGTTCCCCTTTTCTTCGCAGAACAACAGTCCACAGCCCTTGGATTCCATCCCACCTCCCGGACGATGACCTCTTCACCGGACATGACTCAACCACTTCCTTGTACTTGACCTGCTGATGGCCGCCAGGTGGCGGGGCCCCCGATTGTGACGTCATTGTAGCACTGTATAAAACTCCAAGTGTCATTTGTCATTCTTCAGTCCTGACGAAGGCGGAGCTTCCGCCGCAACGTTGACTTCCCCCTTAACTTTCCACTAGTAAATGAATAACTCCCCCTTTTTCTACTTCCTACATCTTCGTTGTCTGCCTCATATTTTGTTAGTACCTATACATATAATATATATAATATAATATAACATATAGTATATTATATATATATATATTATATGTTTCCCCAAGAGCACACTGTCAGCCCAGGGATATCCTAAGAACATCACACAGGGACAGGGATGACATCCCCAGGAGGGTTAAATCTGATCCTCAAATCGTCCTCATTGTGTCAATGTGGCACGATTAATGGCGTACTCAGAATGTCCGCAGGCCTTCCTCGATGATAATTTCAGGACAGAGTGGTAACACATCAGGGACGAAAGCTAATCTCACTTTATTGTACGTTTTTTTTTTCACGTGCTCTGACGGGATAAATGATACGAAACCACATGCAATCTTGATAACTTCTGTTTTTCCATACGTCTTCGTTAACTTTAGCAATGAAGTCTGGCTGTTCGTTTGTAGTACGATCTATAACGGACAAAATGCGCAACGGATTAAAAAGAAAGCAGAGAGAAATATAAAAGGCCCAACAGTAAATCCAAGAAACTCACTCCGAAACGTACTAGAATTCTTTTCCGAAGCCAAAACAGATACTATTTCTTGCTTATAACGGCACCCTTCGTAAAGTCGAGAGTCCTCCTCGCCAGCGACACAAAAGGAAGGGTGAGCTGTCCATGTTTCTTTCGATTACGGAAAGAAACAATACTCAAAGCGAGGAATCGATTTAAAGTATCAGCTTTAGATCACTGCAAGGTCTATGTTTCTTACTCGTTTTGGTTTTAGACATTCAGGTATCCTTCGGACGTCCCAGAGGAGTCATTCTTTCTCTCACTTGGACATCTGTGCCTACAAATACGTATTGGACGAAACTCTCGTTACCTCTATGTCCGAAGATCCACCGTCAGACATACATAGGATACCCTTAAAAGAGGGGCGTGTTGTTGGGCTGGATGTTTGTCGGACGTCGAAGAGGACACCTTATTGTTTCCCTCACTTAGACCTGTGAGTGTGCATACATCAGACGAAACTCGATATCCCAAGATGATATTCCAACATCCAACTTCTGACGTACGTCGGATATCCAGTGGACGTCCTTGTGTTGTTGGGGTTGAGTTTGACAGTGTTATGCAATTGGACCTTGGGGCTAACTCATCGCTAGAGCGTTTGACCGTCGAGACTCTTGGGCATTTTCTTACGCTAATAGGGCTCGTCTCGTCTCTATCTGTGTCCTATCATGCCATACCATGCCACTGTTGGTGCAGAGCGCTTTGGCGTATCACACCAGCTGGACGCCTCTGCTTTCATTTGGTAGCACCTGGCTCATTTGCTGATTGATTGATTGATTGATTTTTTAAAAGAAAACCAGGGAGAAATTTGCTAAAAGTTGACAACATATTGAAAAAGTGCAGGTTTCGATCCATATTCTTCTTCTTCCTGTCCATCATCAGGTATCCATCATCACTAGCCTTTTTGCATAACCCTTTTACATGCTCCTTCCGGCTACTGACGTCAGGAGAACGTGATAGCGATCATGGCGGTACTTAAAATCGAACTTAGGCAAAGGATCGCTGAACATGGCTACGGAATTCTGGGAATATGCTGTGATTATTGTGACAGAAAGGGGAAAGGAAGTGCATGTAGACCAGCACGCAAATAAGAAAACGCTAAAAAAAAGTTTGCGGAAAGATCGATTTTCTTTTTTTTTTTTACGATGCGGATTGCACATCAGGCGAAAGCACAATCGGTTCACCACACGTAGACATTAACCGACGCTGAAGAACTGGACACCGCTAGGGCCACGATACCTGCCGTATCTAGCGTACGAATGGGACAACTGTAAACCGTAATTGAGACAGCCGACAAACACGGGGGAGCGGCAGCGCACTCGGGGCTACCGGCACTGGTAGGCCACTGTTCACACTGAACCCAAGCAAGCGATGGAAGATCCAACACCCGTACATGGCAAGCAAACGTGAACCGCGCGAAAATAAAAGGTATGAATGCGGTTCCCGTTGAAACCAATACGGCAACCCTAAGCAGTCAGAGAGAAGTGAGAATGACTGCAATCAAATGGAGGCAAGGAAGACATATATGTACTAGCATGAGGGCAAACAGGATATAATCTACAGAACGAACTAGTACCACACCTCAATAGCCGCTGGGATTGGGTTCGAAACAATAGAAACCTAACCGAAAATAAAGTATCATGATAGGAGTTTATTCCCCAGAAGACCGCAGTAAACGCTATCGCAAAACAGCATTGCCAAGAGCGCGAGTGTGCTGATCAGCAAATGGACAGCAACCCAAGTCACTTCGTCACCCCTGCCCTCATCAGCCTTATCCAAGCTTCGGCATTTGTGAACACCACGTGATTGCCTGAATGCCCAGTGGTACACTCTTTCACTGTGCATTATCTGTTTCTTCTTTATTTTTGTTATATTTTATTTTATGATGTTTGAATAGTAAGCTGACCTTTGTCTGGCTGATCTTTCCTTTTCGTTTAGTAAATTTCCATATCCATCGCCCACTTTCTCAGAGAACTCTAGATGTGGTGAAAGGAAACCAGAGGCGGTGAAACGAAGACATATGCAAATGCCTATACCGAGACACCTTTCCATCATCATCCCTTTCTCATCCCTTCCACAAGAGCAATGGGGCAGCATACCGCCATAGCGGTGGACAATATCCCACCACATCATAATCCCATATGTGTGCGTGTGTGTGTGTAGCGAGATACCCTCTGTTGCGTCTCGTCGTGGCGACATTCCCAGACGTATCGACGGATTTCCGGCAAGCGTTCATAAAGGTCATCCCTTCTTCCCGCTAGCCGCCCAGAGAACAAAAGACAAAAGCTTGCAGGGGACAATGTGTCCATTCTTCCCACTGGTCATTGAATCGACGAGAGACCTTCTGGACAAGACTGTCAGTCGGCATCCCCACTGCCATCTGAAGAGCTAACCCGATCGCTATCTGGGAGACGGACATTGAAGGTGAAGACAAACGCCGTGCGACAAGGACACACCCCCATGTGCAGCCAGTTAGTGTGTTCTATTATAAACGGTGTCACTTGTTGAAGCTAGTCTCTACCCTAATGGAACAAAACTTCCCGTGGTGTTCATGGGGACATCCTTTCCCGGTAATTCGGATCTCCCTAGGAGACAGACATTTTCCGATAGATATCCCCCACATCTCCGAGTGGCCACGGTTTGGACTTCCCACAAACATCCGTCGTTTGTCCGCACAGAAAGTTCCACGGAGATGCCGGGACGTGGCACGGACGTACTTGCGTACGTGCTCAGGGCCTGTATTTTCTCATTATTATTGATACTGTTTATTGAGCGGCTGCGTAAGTGGACAGATTCCTACTAGGCGTTTTCTTCTGCCATTTTGTTTCAGCTTCGGTCACTGCATCTTTCTCTCTCAGTTGCTCCTCTTTGTTTCTTTCTAGTATTTCTTCTACGGACAACGGGCATGAAATTTTAAAAAGCAATAAGGTCTTAGAACCACGAACTTAGAAAGGCAGTGGCAAACCTTTCCAAAGCGAAAACAGAAACTATATATTGATTGTCTCGCGAGCTTCCACCAATTCTAGAGTCCCGTTTGCCTGCGAGTCAAACTAAAGGGTGAGGTGTTTAATTTTAATGCGATTGCGTATACCGATAACACTGGACTGAAGAACTGCTTGGCGTATTAACTCACTCCGCCGATAACGTCTGTGTTTCTTACTGCTTTTGATTTGAGGCGTTTAGCTGGTTCAGCGAAAGTCGAACTCACGACGCGACACACCTTGCCATGTTTCTCTCTCGCCTCTGATAATACTCCCTGCAACATCCCATCAGGGACCCTATTCGGACAATTCTTCAAACGGTGGTTACGGTACATCCTGCAGATGTACAGTTACGGACGTCCATTCATGTAGCTCCCAGAGATGTCCATCTGATATCCATTTCAGGACATGGACGTTGGGATCTATTTCGAACGTCCACAGGAGATAGTGTTCTGTCTGGGTATGTAAAAGCGGAGGCCCTCAAAAGCTATTCTGTCTCTTTCCTTCGAGTTTTCGAGCATGTAAATCAACCTTTGTTTGTTTCTCGTAGCGAACCCCTGCCTGTATCTCCGACGTCAGACCGCTCGGACCTGAAATCGCTACACCTCGCAAAGAAAAAGCCATCCACGAAAGCTCATATGCTGCAGGCTCATGGGGGTCAAAGTTCAGGGCTTTCCATGGACCAAAAAGTCCCAACACGTCAGCCTCTTCCACCGTCAACAGATCTGCCTGCATTTATTAGACACTACTGTGGCCTGAACGAAACTATTCACAGATGCATCGGCTACAACATCTTGTCCATCGAACGCGCTTGTGGTTCGACAGAGGAATGTCGAAAGGTCTGCACATGTATCAGAATTGTTACACATCATCTCACTTCAGTGGCTGAGCTTCACAGTATGCTGTCATCCTTCCAACAAGTTCTCACTGGTCCATCTACGGTCGTACAAGCTCCAGCCGCACTGTAAACTTAATGCATTAAACGGAATGGCATAACTTCACCAGCTAGCCAACCATCATCTCGAATAACACCGTTCTCTCCCCTGATGTGTTGAAAATGGGAGGCGTACACCTTTTCTGTGAGAATTATGCAACACATAACTGTGCTTGAGGCAAAAAAGAGGGACACTACGATACAGCCCCTTTGTCGGTGTGCCCCTCCTGCTCCACCGACGCCGACACCCATCATTTACTCTTGACCCGTCCAAGTATGCCGATCCTCGGACTGCACTCACGCACCTCCTATCTGCCATGGGGCACAGAGAGCTCTCTTTGGCCACCCTACTGGGCCCAGTAGGGCAGAAGCAATGGGGTGTTCGCAGAGCGCTAATATGCTTCCTGGGTGACTCTGGGCTCCTAGACTGTCTCTGAGCGATCGTGCACTCTGCCCCCCTGCTGCCCAGGTGCCGCTTGCGTCTTTTCTTTTCTATTTTTTTACAAGGAATAGCTAGTCAGCTTCTGCCTGGCTGACCTTTCCTTTTTGCCTGCTTTTTTTTCGTATCCCCCCCTCCTGTGTCGTGTTGTCCCATATTTATCTCCTCAAGCTCAAGGTTTTTGTTTGTTTGTTTGATTGATTGATGGATGGATGCTCGATTGAATAATTGACTGAATGATTGATTGATCGATTATGCAGCTGACTGATGCATGCAGCTGACTGACCGACGGACAAGACGTAATGCTCCATTCTATCAAACGGCAGCCATGTGGAAGCAACTATCGCATATTTGTGGGGAAATTGAACCGCATTTCCCCAGCGGAAAGTGACTGTGGCATCATCGGCCGTGACAAACGTTGACTAGCGGCGCAACATTAAAGGATGATGAAACACCATGATAACATCGTCATCATTCTATTCATTGCTGGTGTTGTTCGGCGTAAAATCAAGCAGGAAATAGATAAAGTCACGTTATTTCCACGTGACCACCGCTCACGCCCTTATTAGCACGGGTGCATAAGCTCTAGCACGACGATTCATCAAATTTTCAATGCGAGAAAATGAAGTTTTTAATGGTATCCACAGCGGCGTTACTGCTGGCTTTAGTGACGGGTAAGTGAACTTCTTCAATAGACCTCTCCCTGTTTGTAAACATATGACGTCATAGTGTTCGACAGCGCCACTAGTTTGGTAGAGCCGAACTATGCTCTTAGCTAAGGGGCGAACAAGGTCGCGCCCGAAAGCCACGGTCTTGAGGGGATTACGATAATCCCTGAAATCGACGCGATCTTTGGTCCTACTTTTTTTTCAACAGGAGGCAGCAATCAACTGCCAATTCGTGGAACCCAGCTCTCCCCTTCCGATCTGTTTCGGTTTCAGTCTGTCTACCAACGCCATGATGACGTTTCTCGGGTAGAGGTTTATAGCAGTGGGTTGGGCTTTGGCGAAGCCTGTTATTTTTTGTAAATCACCAGTAAGGTAGAAATGTAGTTCGCATATTCGTTATTTGGAATTGTATTTGGGGTACTGTTCTTTCTCAGTAACCGCTGCTCTTTGCTTTTCTTAAGACATCTGGGGGCTTGGAGGCACAAAAGTGTATTGTAGGTATTAAGGAATATCGAGAATTCAGACAATACAGGAAAGTATCTTGCTAGAGGCGTGATGCTATGCGTCAAGCAGTGAAACGTCCACCATATTGAGAATTTCACCTCTCTAATCAGAGTATCTCCGCACCCACTTCTTCCAAACGTCTATTTGTGTGTTCTGTTGCTTTTGTTCGTTCATTCCGCCACCATTCCTACGGTCCGAATTCCAACACCGACTGTCCAGTCTGAGTAATTCTCTGGGTTTTCTCCAGAAGCACGGTCTTCCGCCCCCGAACAGCATGCCGCCACGCCAGGCAGGCAAACAATTAACGCGGTAACTAAGACAGAATGACGTCACATTGTACGCTATCTGACCGCTGCGATTTTTTATTGGTGGTCTCGGCCCTTGGAAATTTCTGTGCTCTGCGCCGAAAACACAGCTAGAGCGGTAGATGGCGCTAAGGGAATCGCGGGCGCAGAGAAGCTAGTACTCCCCGTAAGAAGACTATTTTCTATTTTATATACACTGCTTATGGACAACGTTCTACTCTATGCACTGTAAAGTTTTGCGAACTGAACTCGGAAATTTGCCAAGTGAAGGTCACTTTTTTACCCCACCAATATGAAAAGTGTGCCGAATTTATTCAAATTCATGATATTTGACAGGGATATTCAAGAGCTATCTCATCGGAACAAATAACCGAACATCATTCTTTCAAAATTACCGCCGTATGTTTTTCGACGTTCTTCGGTTAAAACCGAAAACCCTTGGAAGGTGTTGAGAAATCCCAAATCGAGAAAACTTACATTTGTTCAAGTAATTGCTGATGGGTTTCCTCGAATAGCGCACATAAAAAATGTGTAACATGTGTGTATGTGTCTACACCCTACATGCATGTCCTGTTGGCATCGTTTTTGGGTGTGCGCAGAACAGAATCGATAGTAGGACATATCCCCTTCCACAGTGTAACACCGCATTCACTGGGTTGCAAAATTATTAGAGGTTATTGTTTGAGGAAATTTGTTCAACGTTTAACACTATTAGTAACAAACTGGCAACTTAATTAGTGTAAGCAGACATTAAAATGTACGACGCAAGAGAAAAAAAAAGCCTGTTCTTCCGTAGACGACTGCAGGACGTACAAATGGCCATCACTGGAAGCTCCTATGACGAGAAGTCTGGACCTCCACCCGACATCCCATCACGGATGAGGACGTGATGACACCTTGAGGACGTCCTGAGGAGAGCGAGTGTTCAAACTATAACCAGAACAAGGTTAAATGTTCTCTGTGTCGGTGGTGCCCTCTATAAAGATGTGTCGTTAGTGTTGTGCAGAACATTAAGGTAGGTAAGATGAAAAAGGTTCAGTCTTGAACTCTCAATGCCTTGAAACCGGTTTTGAAACGGTAACTGAAATTTTCTAGATAGGTCCGGTTCTGGCAAAAAACAACGGTTCTTTACGGTTCCGGTTCGGTTTGATGCTCTGCTACAAACCCCACAAAGGGTTCGTGTAGGGTCGTGGGCGTACCGACAGGGGTGCAATGGGAGCCGTCACCCCCCCCCTGCCTACCCCTGGAGCCCCAAGGTCGCTTGTGAAAATAGTGCACTTTTAGATCATAGGTCGCAATTATACTCATATGTCGTAGTGAGAACCTGTGAACACCCACACAGTCCTCACCGTCCGCCTGCTGAAAGAAAAGGGGGAAGGTTCGCTTGGCCTCCCGGAAGAACTTTTACCCCTCACCCCCCTTTGAAAAGATCTTGGGAACGGCCATGTGTAGAGTGGGCCACAAACTGGCACCAAGCATTTTTTCTTTTCGTGAAAGAAAGACGTACGTATACATGTATAATATCAAAAAAAGAAAAAAAGTGAGGCATTTGGTCAGACTCAAATGATCCCGCCAAGAAACTGCTGTAATTTTGTTACAACGACCTGTGGGCAACAAATTCCAATCGCAAATGGTGAGTGGAAAAGACGAATACTTGAAGCAATCGACGCGTGCGAATAAGAAGGGCAATGAGAGCTGCTTGTAGGACGAAGTTCGCGAAACCGAGCCAGTAAGAATCCATCTCAATGTTATACAGTCAACCCTCGATTTATGAACACCCTCGGTTCCCCGAAAAATCGTTCATAAAGCGAGGGATTCGTAAATCGAAAATTCAGTTAACTGAGAACTATCGAGCAAATGCAACAGTATTTCCGAGTTGGGATTGTGTTTATAATGCCATATATTGTGTAATTTTGCTTTTGACCATGCCTTCTGCTGTATCAATCTCACAAAGAACAGACGTTAGCGCATTCACACTCTGTTTATTATGCAATACTAAATTGTTTAATTTTGCTTTGGACCATACCTTCCGCTGTGTCAATCTTGGAAATAAGAGATGTCACCACATTCGCACTGGACTGGTCGCGGATTTCCTCCGGGATTTCTAACCTCTGTTTATTATTCTCCGGGTGACAGCGACCACCTTATTCATCAACTGAGGTGAGGAACACTTGGTCGCACCTTGTGCGACCCCGGAAAACCCGTTTGTTGTTCGGATTTCGAGGGGTTAAGAACCGAGGGTGCAATACCTGGAAAACGTTTTGTCCGTTCAGGCATCATTCATAAGACCACGGAATTATCCCTTTGAAGGTTTCTGTTGACCTCGGAACGATCCGTTCATAAATTGAGGGCAACAACGCTGGGCAACTCCTAGTTGGTTCCCAGAAATTCCGTTCATTATTCGAATATCGAGGTTCATAAGCCTTTCGCCCTTAGGCTTTTTCAGAGCCGTGGAAAAAGAAATCGAACCATCACGGACCTCTCGCCGTAATCTGGACGGGAGGTCCAACGTCTCTATGACACTTACCACAGGTCAACAGGTCCCCGTCAGCCCTGCCAAACGCCAACGGGTAGGGAGCCCTTCTTCTGGTGACCCCAACAACCCACAGATCGTGAATGTTCCCGATAACACCATGGACACTTCGGCACCGCCAGCTCCTAGATGCGATGAACGATAGCAACCTTGCCACTTCACTTCATGATCACTTCATGACCACTGTCACCTACAAGAAGAACCGAGCCGGCGGTATTCCCATACTGTTTCGACCAGCAACTACTGACTACTCCTTCTGGAAGGTGAATCCTAATGCGGTCGCTAGTGAGATACGCCTGCTAACCCAACAACAGGTTATGCACCACCGTTTCCACCGAGATGGTTCTCTCTTCGTCTCCGTACGGTCCGAAGCATTCTTCCGACATTCTTCCCCCCTCTATGTTGAACAGAGTTGATCCCATGCTCGCTTTCCGCATGCCACGAAACACATCTCGTCAGGATGCTGCATTAATCCACCGCATGCGCCTCGATGTGGCCTTTACAGCTCAGTGGCGTTACCGCTTGAGACAAATTGATTCTCCCACCTGTTGCCACTGTGGTGCTCTTGAGGATCTGGAGCACATTCTTCCTCATTGCCCTCACTACGCACCTTCCCGAACCACACTCTCCGAGTCTCTTCGTCAGCTGGACTCTCGCCCTTTCTCCCTACCGAAATTGCTTGGTCCCTGGCCCAATCCAGCCCAGCAACGCTCTGCGCTCAAAGCTCTTCTGACATTTCTGGACACCATCCGACTTCGATCGTTATTGTAAAGGGGCTCGTTATTTTATTCCCCCCATTCCACCAAGCACTGGGGTAGAGTATCGCCTGTTGCGATGAAACTCCCCACTCTCCAAGGCCGAAAATAAAGTTGTTGTTTGTTCGAGGTTCATAAAACGAGGGAAAAATGAATGGAAAAAGTTTGGTTCCCCGTGTTCGTGTTCATAAAACGAGGGAATTCATAAATCGAAGGTTCATAAATCGAGGGTTGACTGTATAAGTATGGCCAATGCGAGCTGCTTTTTCATTGTGCTATGAACGTTTAATTTTATTGTATGTATTAATACATTCCTATGTTGTGTGTTTTTTATTGTGTACTGCTGGTAAGGCTTTAGGCTGTTAGCAGACACATAAATAAATAAATAGACTGAAGTGTGTTGTTATGGGCTGGGTAGGAAGTTAACAGGACTCCAAAGACTGAATCTCTCTGTCCTAATAAATCTGTCCTAAAGCCGCGTAAATTTCCTGTTTGCTGTACGTTGGAATAGGAGTGCAGTAACCATTGGAAATAAATCTCGCTGCTCGATTTTGAACCCTTGTTAACTCGTCATAATTCCTTTTAGGTAAAGGGATCCCAAATAAAAAACAGCCGAGGCCACACAAAATGTTTATACAAACTGAGTTTCGTTTCACATGTTAGAAACCTTAAATTTCGTCTTAAATGTATGCTCTGCGCTCTTCTAAATTATTCTTATTCTTATATTGCTTATTATATAGCTCTTATAAATTTGCTCTGCGCTTTCCGATATATCTCTCCCACTGTATAGAACTGCTGACAGAAACTATACGTGACGCTGAGTTTCGGTCAACAGCTGATAATCCTTTCAATCCCATTCACCTCCCAAGTCACAATATGTTTCATGTACGAATGTCCAACGTATATACGATACGATACGAAGTGAATGCCGAGAGCACGAGACAGCACAAGGCATCTTCTCCGCATACGAAGCTGCCTAGGGAGAAAGTCAGCTTTACGTCACTCTCGTGTAAATTAGAGCCTGGAAACCAGGGAAGGGTTGAGGATCGGGCTAGTTGGTATTGAGACATCTGAACTGAGAGCGCAAGAAACACGGACAAAAAACAGACATGACGGGTGCTACGTCCTGCCGGTTTCTCCGTTCTTTGTCCGTGTTTCTTGTGCTCTCAGTTCAGGAAACCAGCTTTTCTTACACTGAATCTGAAAAGAAATGTGTAATGCTTGAATAAAAAACACGAAGAATACATTGAAGTAACTCCAAACTGTGGATAAATTCATAGTTTATTTTAAAATTGAAGCATATACTTATCAATCTAATCTTACGACACCACCACGCTGGAATCACATGCCTTATCCCAGTATAAATAACGGTTCTGGGTGCATTCATTTTGTACTTCCAAAGTACATATACTAAAATTGGAACGATACAGAGAAGATTAGCATGGCCCCTGCGCAAGGATGACACGCAAAATCGTGAAGCGTTCCACATTTTTTTTTCTAAATGCTGCCGACAACACTACGAGTTATCGGAGTTGTCATTATAAATGTAACAATTGCCCAGATACAATAAGGAGATGTGTACGGTTTCCGCTTTGGGTTTTTATTTTACGGCGGATTCGGCGTATGTTTTTTGGTTTGTATTTATTTTCGGGAAATCGGCGTTTTCCGTGACTTTTCTGGCATGTACGTACCACTGATCTCCATTTAGAAGGCTGGATAGGTGCTGGATAGATAGCGGATGGGTGAGGGCATCGCGGGAAAGGGTACGCCAACCGGCCGCCATATTGCGGTGCTCAAAAGAGCGATTACAGCCCATAGGAATACATTTACGTAAGCTGTGACATGTTTTGTTGTTTATGAGCGCTTCCCTTGCTGCTTCGCTAAAATTTTGCCACGGATCACTGCAGAAATTCCTCGTGATTAGGTTCCTTACATTTTTTGTGTGAAATCCCATCACGTACATGTGATTTCCTGTCTATTTTGTACTCGTGTGACGCTCGTGTCGTTCCAATTTTGTACTTTTAACCTCTATTATGTGATTTGCTGGTTTTGTGTGGTGTTGTTATTTGTTGTGTTACGTTTCCTTTGTGGTCTGTCATCGTGTGCGCGTGTTACTTCTCGTATTTTTTTCATTTCCCACTTCCCATTTCCTTTCTGCTTGAGGGTCTGGAATGCTAGGGAGCAGTACTCTCAGAATTGAGTCGTGGCATTCAGCAATGTTTGGCAGGTTTGTTTATGAAACTACCTTAATATGCCTATGAATACTTGGACATAAACATTATGCTTCGCACAGGAAGTTCAGATATGACTTGGTGTGACAGGAAGGTAAAAACATACCGACTAGGAAAATGCGCACTAGGAAGATATGTGACGGCAAAGACAATTCAAAATGACTAGGGGTCTCGTGGTGAAAGCTCCAACAACTATAGTATCATAATTCCAGTTGCAAAGGCAAGTTTGAAGGTAAGTGGGCAGAGTGTATTACTGGTTGTTGAATATGATCAACCTTGACAATTTCTTTCGCAGATGAGGCCTGGCTGTCACCTTCTCTGTATATTCCTTGGCAAGGTGGTACTTCTGGTGGCTGAGAAACTTGTTTGATCAGACGGATCACATTGTTTTCATTTGGGTTGCATTCGAACATATGTTGTCGCAAACTTAAGCAGGGAGACTAAAGAGTACACATTCGAGGTTGAAAAATTATTTATTGTCTCTAAGTAAAGTAAACATGCTGGAACGCAGCAAAGACACATGTGGCTGGTGTGTTTGTATGTCCCGCTAATACAAGTTTGTACGTTAGGCAAAATTTTCATGCAATACCTTTCTTAGTGTTGTCCTATCCAATATGGAGTGACTTTTAACTGCATATGAATGCATAATTCAGGAGTGTTTTCATATATTGGACTAGTTGCAGCTTTAAGGTGCCCTTCATGCAGTACTGATTCCAATAATCAACCATCGCTTGAAACTCTTAACTAGGGAACATGATTCATAGAGGCTAGATTTTCATGCAAATACACACTTTCAACCAGAGTTCGAGGCAACTCGTTACTGTAACTAGGTTCCTTTTTTTGGTAACTTATAACTTAGCTCACTATTTTTGCGCAGTAGTAACTTTCAGAGGAACTCGTTTCTTTTTCAGGTAACTTTGCCAAAGTAACTTAAGCTAAGTTCCAAGTTACTTTTAATTCGCTTTTCACTCACGTCCTTTTATTTTCTTGCTTTCTCTCCGGTTCTTTAATTGCATTTTATGTCATAAAACGTGATGTTCAGTCAATGACTGCTTTCAACTCTGCATGCTTTTTGTACACTGCATAAAGTAAGATACTTTTGCCCCAGTGAATTTGTGGGGTGTTTTAAATGCATGCAAGAGAATTTCTAGAGGTGCATATTTTGAGCAAGTTCTATACAATGGGAAAGATATATCGGAAAGCGCAGAGCAAATTTATAAGAGCAACATAATAAGCAATATAAGAATGATAATAATTTAGAAGAGCGTAGACCAGGTATTTAAGACGAAATTTAAGGTTTCTAACACGTGAAATGAAACTCAGTTTGTATAAATATATTTTGTGTGGCCTCGGCTGTTTGGGACCCCTGTTTGGGACCCCTGTTATACCTAAAAGGAATTATGACGAGTTAAAAAGGGTTCAAAATCAAGCACTGAGATTTATTTTCAATGCTTACGGCACTTCTATTCCAACGTACAGCAAACAGGAAATTTACGCGGCTTTAGGACAGATTTATTAGGACAGAGAGATTCAGTTTTCGTAACAAATATTGCGTGGAATGTACAGATAACATTGACATGGATTCTTACACTGGCTCGGTTTCGCGACCTTCGTCTTACAAGCAGCTCTCGTTGCCCTTCTTCAATAACCATATTCGCATGCGTCGATATTGTTTCAAACATTCGTCATTTCCACGCACCATTTGCAATTGGAATTCGTTGCCCCAGGTCGTCGTAACAAAATTACAGCAGATTAATGAATTTTTCATGCATGTGTGTTCAACCAGCTTTTAGTGCATATAAATCCGGCCTGTACATATGACGTATGCATTATTACTTTCTGGAGGTGTTCTGGGAAGTCGAACTCGTTGGGCACAGCGTCAGGCCCCAGTCGAACGGTTTGCCCCGTTCTGTCGAAGCGCCCGTCTTTAAAATGTTTGCTGCAGACCAGTGATGTCCTCGACGGCGTCCAGTCCTTTCGCCTTACATTCACCACACACTTTTTAAATGTTGTGGGTGGCTGTGAGGGAACCTGCATTGAACAATTTATGCCATCAATTACGGCATGGTTGACAAGGTGATCCAAGCAAGCAATCGTCGATACCGTGACGAACAAACTGAGCCGTAGATACCACACCTGACAAGCGCACTTCAACGCCTGCTGCGTGCCGAGACCATACCCGTGAACTGCAGCTTAATATTCCTAGAGAGGCCGGGTCGGTACGAGCAACATTGAGTCGTAGTCGGTCGAGAAGGCATTCTTTGGGACTGCCGTGGCAAGCGAAGACAAACCCCATCAGTGAATAGAGGTAGAGCCCTGCACCATCCGCGGATATCCGCAAGATACTTGCAGATTCGGATGAAAATTTAGCACTTTCTGCGGTGTGCGGATCGGATGCGGATACGAAGGCAGCGGATCGGTAGCGGATCGGATGCGGATATACCGCGTGCTGTCATTTTTCCACCAGCAATTTATTTGTATTGCGCGCCGACAGCCGACAGCGAGCGCATGCTCGGGTTCACCTTTGACCATGCACGGCGGCAAGACGGGAGAGGAGGCATTCTGGCGTCTCGAACCGCGCGAGCACCGATGAGGTCGCGTTCTACGCGTACCAGAAGTCTTTCCATATCGCGTTTGTTGAAAGGTTAACCTTTGCTTGTCGTCATGACTGAGTCCTTCGGTGACAGCTTGGAGGCATCCGAAATTATACCAACATGCTTCCGGCGGTCTTTACGCGTCTTTCGAAACGTGCGGATTGGATGCGGATGGTGCGTTTTGCTCAGCGGATCGGATGCGGATGTAAACTGTTATGTATGGTGGGGATCGGATGCGGTAACGTGTGCGCGGATGCGGGTCGGATGCGGATGCCAAAAATCTCATCCGCGCAGGGCTCTAAATAGAGGTGCAAGAATGCGTGCAAGAATGATTAGTCTGGGCCCATAGCTGCCAGGGATATCTGACACAGCAACTGCGATTATGTAAACGACGCGCCGAAATCGTAAGCGGGAGACACGCCACAGTCGAAGTGTCATCCGACGCAGGACGTCTTACTTCTGCATGGGACAGGGTGTTTCCATACAGGCCCATACATGGCCAGGGAGCCATTCCCAGTAAACCAGAAATATCCCCAGGGCGTCCCAGAAAAGTCGTGCACGGCACTTATGTCCAAGACGTCCACCAGACGTTATCCGCTTCCACAGAGAACACTGTATGGAGGAGTTTGAAAACTTGCGCCAGGTTTTCATCCCTAATGTAAAAGGCTGCGCCCGATCTGCAGGGCAGCACTGCGCTGTCGGTGTATATTTTGCGATTTTTTTGCGGTGGGCTGTTGATGCTTCACTGAAACTGAATGGGTCACGACTATACACTCTAAATCGTTTTACACCTTAAAGGGTGTAAATCAAAATGTTCATGGCGCACACCTTTTAAGGTGTATTTTAACACCCTCATGGCAATTGGGGTGTAAAGGGTGTAACGCCAAATAAAACTGCTGGGTTTGTGGCAATATGCTGGTAACTGGGTATTCACAATTACCAGCATATTGCGTATAATCACTTGAGGTCCATATATGTATGCACATCAAGGTGATTAAATATGTGTGTAAACATGCACAGCCGACATACAGACAACCATGGATGACGTGGCAGCTGTGCATGGCAATGAAGCATGGCAGCTGTATATAGCTTTTCGTGAAACTGTAGACCTTCTCATGAGCAGGCACCTCCTGCATATGCATGTTCATTACTTAGAACGCTGCATTTATTCGTTTCTTCAAGGCTTTGCAGTGTTGTACCCACAAATATATAACCCCTGTAAAATGCATTACGTTGTTCATTATCCGCGACTCATCAGGATGTTTGGTCCTTTCCTATTTGTATGGTTGTACGCGTTTCGAAGGGAAACACCAGCATTTTAAAGATGTTGCTAGAAAAACTCGACATTTTAAGAACATAACCGTTTCATTAGCAAGAAGACATCAATTTTATCAAATGTATGTGTGGTCGCAGCCCTTCATCAGAAATGCCACATCTACTGATGGTTCCAAGGAGATACTACTTCAACATGCTCCAGAAGCAATTCAGAGTTACATTCATGATCGTGATATTCACGCAGAATCTATAGTCTATGTGAAAAGTGCAGTTGATATCATAACACATTTGCTGTTGGCTACGTGTTGTTGTTGTGAATCTTCCGAGGATACCCGTGTTCATTGAGATTGCAGGCATACATGTTATTAACTCTGATACCATTTTTCTCATACAAACATTAACTACAGTTGAGTATGATGAGCACTGTCATGTATTTGTTCTGTCTTGCAATGAGGAGCAACGTGTTTTAAGAAATTTAAGCACTATCTCAACAGATCTTCTAAATCTGCATGCATTACCAGATGGTAGACGTGTTGTAAATCCAGGGTCATGCACTTTTGTAATGTAACTTCCTGTTTCCTGTTGTTGTATATATTTACTTTTGTTCATGTGAACGAAAACAAACATACTCCCTTTCTACACACAGGCGACACACTATCACCATATTTCACCTGAGGGTGTAGTACACCGTTGTTACACCCTCAGGAACTTCCAAAACAAAGTTGTAGGGTGTGAAAGGGGTGTGATCTTTGTTAATACACCTATTTTACACCTTTAAAGGTGTGAAACGATTTAGAGTGCACCCTCAGGAACTTCCAAAACAAAGTTGTAGGGTGTGAAAGGGGTGTGATCTTTGTTAATACACCTATTTTACACCTTTAAAGGTGTGAAACGATTTAGAGTGTAGAGTCGTGGTTCTCTTGTAGAACACCACGTATGGTAGAGCAAGATGGGGCCTCCCGCGTATCCATATCGGAGGCGCATCACTAGAGATGCGAATCCCCGAAAAAACCCGGGAATTTTGGAAAAAAGCTTTTTTCGCTTTTTTTTCTTCGTCCCCGGAAAAATAGCCCAAAATTTCCGGGCGACAAAATTCAAAAATGTAAATTTTCGGGCCTTTTTTCGTGCCTTAGGTGCCTCTAATCCGCCAACAACCACCAACTTAGCGCTCCGTCTGGTCGCTCCAAGCGATCGCCATCGCATTCACATAATGTCGGAGTTTTTCTAATTACCTATCGCTGAGCAGACAGCAGTCTCATGCTCTGCATTTATGCCTAGAGTAGAGGATGAACACTACTAATGCTTCTAGCTCGTTGTATGCTGTGGTTTGCCCGGCAATGCTTCGAGTCAGCAGTAACCGCATTTGTTTCCATTTTGTCCAATTTTTCGGGAAAAAAACCCGAAAGAAACCTGTTTTTTTTTTTCGAGCGATTCAAAATTTTCGGAAATTTTGCATCTCTACGCATCACACAGCACAGACGCTGGGCAAAGAATTATCCATTTCAGTAAGCAGACGCTGGGAAGTTCTCGTCATTGCGACGAGTATATTGGAGCGGGCACCATACAAGTCTGCAAGCAAATGTTCTTACCGTCTCGCCGAATGTGAACTACCTGCTCTGGCGCCTCTGCTAGGACGGAGTACGTCTCTGCTGTCCTGAGACCTCCCAAACAGAGGCGGCAGCTATGGGCTTGGGCGCTGCGTAGTATCCGTTATTGGGTTCGAATTTCGTCTGTTTGGTTTCGATGGATTCCGCTTCCATGTTATTGGGTTCCTTATTGAGCTGTATCGCAACATCTAAATAGGCAGATCCTGATGGATACCATGGACGTCAGATGATGACGGGCTCCAGGATGCACCAGCAATAAGCTTGAGTACACTGTCTTAACAGTTTACCTTGGTAGTAAGCATCTCCACATGGTGAAACCACGTTAGGTTGTCGTCAATTGTAATGCACGGGTATGGTACGGCAGTGACGAAGGCCAGGGCTGGATCACCGATGAAAACTGGAACTTGCTAAACGATCTGCGTGAAGAACGCATTCGCTCCCGCCTTGATAGGTGAGATAGCAAAGCCACGATCGAGGAGGTATATTGAAATAGTGTCCAACGAACATTTCTCTGGAATTTATTGGATTGTGCCACAGCGAATGGCAGTGGTTCACATGTCATGGGTATATAGTGCGGTATGACTGTAACCAGGCAGCTGTGCTGGATGAGAAGTAATAATGATATTCAGCACGAGAGTACCAAGAACGCTCCCCTATGGACCACCGAGGTGCAGGCGAACTGTGGCAGTATCACTTACAAAAATGAGTTTTGAACATGAGAGAACTGATGATCTGAGGCTGGAACAACACAGAAGGGACAAATACATACAAAGCCTCAAAGTATGTATTTGTCCCTTCTATGTTGTTCCGGCCTCAGAACATCAGTTCTTTCATGTCCATCAGTTTCCGCATGCGTCGATCCCGTCGTATGATTATGATTATGTGTATGAGTGAGCAAAAATGTAAGAGTGAAAGCAGGATGAGTGAGAGAGAGTGACTGGTTTTTGTCCCTTCAGATGACGCGCCCTGGAAATCAGGGAGAAGGCGTGTTAGCTGGGCTCAATTGGTAGAGCCCTGGACCGGTAATTCAGAAGACGTGGGTTCGAGTCCTACGGCTGGCTAACCTTTTCAGTGACTTTCATCTTTCATCATGGGTTTTGAATTTCTGCAAACATGTTGTTGAGTTACTTTTGGAGTAAATATAAACTCAACAGAATATGAATGTGAATTAATTTTTTTCCTTTTGAGCTTTAACAGAGCTGATAGTGAAAACTGTTCAGGAATTTCTGTTTCAATTCCGAGGAATTGCCTCGACATAGCCTATAAATTTTGTTTCGAAAACTCCAATAATTCTTATTGCCGGAGGTGTATTTTCTCTCACTGGGCATTTGCAGCTGTAATTCAGACTCATAGCATAGCAAAACTTCGAGGTTGAGGGAACACGAAGAAGAATGACACGACACGAAGGCTCGTCGCGTTTAAGTAACTTTAGTTAACTTTAGTTTAAGTTTAGTAACTCCAAAGTAACTTTAACAGCCCCTGCAGCTACACAGACAGAAAACTAAAAGGTTAATTGCAAGAGACCAGAAAGTGAAATGTTAATTACAACAGGTAGGAAGCCGAAAGGTTAATTACACGAAACGGGAAACTGAAATGTTACTTACTACAGACGAGAAGCTGAAAAGTTAATTACAAGAGACCAAAAATGGAAGGTTCATTACAACAGGTAGGAAGCTGAAAGGTTACTTTCACGAGACGGGGAACTGAAATGTTAATTATAACAGGTAGGGAGCTGAAAGGTTAATTACACGAGACGAGAAACTGAAACGTTAATTATAACAGGTAGGGAGCTTAAAGGTTAATTACACGAGACGAGAAACTGAAATGTTGATTATAACATGTAGGGAGCTGAAAGGTTACTTACATGAGACGGGAAACTGAAATGTTAATTATAACAGGTAGGGAGCTGAAAGGCTAATTACACGAGACTAGAAACTGAAGTGTTAATTATAACAGGTAGGGAGCTTAAAGGTTAATTACACGAGACGAGAAACTGAAATGCTAATTATAACATGTAGGGAGCTGAAAGGTTACTTACACGAGACGAGAAACTGAAATGTTGATTACAACAGACGGGAAACTAGAAGGTTAATTATAACAGGTTAGAAACTGAAAGGTTAATTACAAGAGACCAGAAACTGAAAGGTTAATTACAACAGATTGGAAACTGAAAAATGTTAATTACAACATACAGGAGCCTGAAAGGTTAATAACAATATACGGGAGCCTGAAAGTTTAATTACAACAGCCGGGAAACTGAAAGGTTAAACTCTCGAGCGCCGAGTGAAGCCATATGGCATCACTATACCTACCCTCGGAAAGACCAGCGGTTTCGGTTTCGAAATCTCGTTTCAGGGCCAATCAAAGTTTTGTCAACATCACTTTGCACATGCCTATCGAGGGGGTGACACAAACCCGACATTGTTGTACCTACCCTCAAGCGGGTTCTTTTGGCAAATCTGCCATCTTGTCCTTGTCTTACGTCATAGAAACTGTCGTTTTGAGGCATGTGATTTTGTTTACATGTCGTTATGCCGCTTACACATTGACACATTTCCGTCGTCATAACGCCATGAGATGAACGCAGTTTGCCAGCGTAAGCTATGCGGT